>NC_059430.1:121980900-122005643 GCF_021028975.2 Sphaerodactylus townsendi
ACAAATACAAAACCTTTAATGGCATATAAAGAGTGGTAAAATACAGATTATGTTAAAACCAATTGACTAAAATTTACACAAAGGTTTCACTCTTGATCCAAGTGCCTTTGTTAAAAACCTGGCAACTGATTCAGTAGTGTGGGGATGATGGTCACTAAGCAGGTGTGAAACTATTTCCTTGTCTGATCTCACTGAAAATTTCTTCAAGATGGCCTCGAGAAAAAGCAACCGATAGACTGCCAAATCTTTGCAATGAAGGAGCACGTGTTCAGTTGTTTCGGGTAGGCCCGCTGCACAGGAACAAGTCCTGTTCTCCTGTGGGATGCCATGATATCTGCCTCTTGTTTGGGCAGTCGGTAACACATTTAGCCGAGCAAGCATAAAATATCTGCGGAGATGTGGATTGATTAAATTACTCATATATTTAGCCATAAAACCCGGCAATGGTGGTGAAATGCCATAAAATGTGGGAGAACAAGTTCTGCAGGCTCCAGCTGTGAGAAGCTGCCCTTCAATGTCAAGAGTACGTTGTTTCAAAACTCCGAAAGCCTGTCTTTCGTCCATCAGTAGGAGTTGGTCAAAAGATACATGGAGTTTAAAACAATAAATTCTCACTATTCTATCACAAACTTAGGCTCATTCCGAACATGCAGAATAATGCAAACTGCTTTCGGTGCTCTTTGAAGCTGTGCGGAATAGCAAAATCCACTTGCAAACAGTTGTGAAAGTGGTTTAAAAATGCATTATTTTGCGTGTGCGGAAGAGGCCTGTGTTACAGAACTTAGGCCCATGTGAGCCCACATGCAGCCTAGGTATTCACCTCTTAAGGTGAATCCATCTTACAGGTACAAAGAAAAACCTCATGTGCTGTGAGACAAAGAAGCATAGTTAACTTTATAACCTCTGACCCACATGTTCTGTCTTACATAGGTGATGTAGGATTAACTGCCCAATGGCCTAATCAATGAACTGGTTGCAAGACACTGACCTCACAAGCAAATTAACATGCACACAGTTAACCCTTTCTTGTCAGGATTGTGACAGACACTTGCAATTCCTAACACATAGTCAGACAACAGGTTTTAATGGGATCTTGACAAAATGGAAGGAAGTGTTGCAGTTCTACTGGCAATCAATATTTTTAAAGAGGAGAAAGAGAAGTGTGAATTGGTCATGATTCCTGTCTTGAGACCTTCATGTGAAAGTACTGGTGAGCATGCATTTCTTTCTTTCTTTCTTTCTTTCTTTCTTTCTTTCTTTCTTTCTTTCTTTCTTTCTTTCTTTCTTTCTTTCTTTCTTTCTTTCTTTCTTTCTTTCTTTCTTTCTTTCTTTCTTTCTTTCTTTCTTTCTTTCTTTTGTTGAGTGTGTATTTCTGATGGTAATCTTGAGCATTAAAATGGAAAAGGAGGGTATAAATTAGGTAAATGAATTTTTTAAAATTATATTTACTGGGAATAGTGGACCTCCATCTACATCTCTTTTCTATCTCCAGGAGGGCTGCAAGTTACTCACATTTCGAAACACTGCTCTTCCAAGTCACTCTGTGAACAATATAAACCAGGAGCACCAACCAGTCGGTTCCCAGACTCAACTATAATCAAAGAAGTGACCTGCAAGGCCCCTTCCTTCTCAGCATCCCTTTTTCTGACTCTATCAGGATTCCTGCTGCTGAAAATCCTCTCCTGATACACCTCTTGGAGTCCTGGCTGAGCCTTCACATCCTTTCCTCTGGATCTGATCACTCGGCCTTTTCAAAACATCTGTCTGCATCCTGGTTTTAAGAAATGAAACAAATAAAATAGTTTGACAAAGAATTGAAATCTTGAATTTGTCTTATTTTGTTCAGTCAGGGCAAAGGGGGCAAAGGGAGTAAGGAATGGTTTACCATCAGTCTAACTGTATAGCTACCAGGAGAGAAGGGAAAGTTGGCATAAATTCAACATCTGATGACATTTCAAGGTCCTCTAGGCTTTCTTAGCAATATTTTTGTGTCATAACTGGAATGATGGTTCTGGCTCACCTGAGTTGGGTCAGGGATTGAAATTAGATGGATTGTGTTTGATTCTTCTGTTAGGTCAAACTTCAAGCATCACAACAAACTGTGGCAGTGGCCAATCTCCTGTACCTCAGTGAGAGACATTTTCAAAGCAAAATCAGTATCTGGACATTCTGCTCTTGATATTTTATCCCAGGAATTTTTATTTTACTCCAATGACTGGCATGACCAACTTCTTGGTGACTAAGGCCCCTTCCGCATGGGCGGAATATGGCACCCTGGGAACGACAAAAACGCCATCCCCAGGGAGCCATTTGCACAGGGGGTGCAGCTACTGCTTGCGCCAACCCGTGCAGCCCTAAGCCTTCCGCCCGATCAAGGCCAAGCCGAAGCACGCCCGATTTTCCGACCTCGCTTGGGAAGCGAGGTTTTGGAAAAATGGCTGGCTTGGAGCTCCTCGCTGTCTTGAACGCAGGCTTAGCTCAAAGCCCTCCCTCCCCCCTCTCCATTGTTCACCTACCGTGTCTGTGGCCGTCCGGTGCGTCGCCAAGGCCTGGGGACACGCCCCCCTGCCCTGCAATGCCGGAGCAGTCACGCAGGGCAGGGGGGTGTGTCCCCAGGCCTTGGCGACGCGACTGGGCTCATGGCCAATGAACCTCTTGGTAGACTCGAGCAGGGCCACGGCGCTCTGCAGCCTTGCCGTCTTCCCGGCTGTTTTCCGGAACCATTCCTCTTGGCGTAGCGGTCCCAGGGGGGTTGGGTTGAATTACAGTGGAATCACATGCCGACCCAAAGCCTGATCAGTCGCCCGTCTTGAGGAAACGGCCTAAGACTCAGTTCTGTTTAGAGATCATTCACACCAAGGCTCATTCCGCACATGCAGAATAATGCACTTTCAAACTGCTTTCAGTGCTATTTGAAGCTGTGCAGAATGGCAAAATCCACTTGCAAACAGTTGTGAAAGTGGTTTGAAAGTGCATTATTTTGCGTGTGCGGAAGGGGCCCAGGATTGGGCTGAAGAATATGATACATTCACATATACCCTTGATCAGTGGTAGGATTCAAATAACTTAACAACTGGTTCCAGTGGTGGGATTCAAATAATTTGTCAACTGGTTGTTTACAAGCACCATTTTAACAACCGGTTCTGCTGAAGTGGTGTGTACCTGTTGAATCCCACCACTGCCCTTGATGAAAAGGTGCTTTAGAATCAAAACACAGAGTTTGGTTAGCCAGCCATTCCAGAATAATTTAGGAGGGAAGGAAGGAAGTTGCAAGGAAATGCTGCTAGGACACACCTGGCTCAAATCAGACTTGTTGCCATGTGCACTGAATCCCTGGTTGTTTCCTTGATCTGAGATAGCTCTAACTGTGCACAGCAACAGAAATACTATCATTATGGAAAAAATCCTTCTGGTCTCAAGAAATCCCAGAGAGCTAATTTTATCTGACAATTCCCAAGATTACTGGAGAGAAACTAAATGAGACCATCAAGAGGGTTTAAAGAGATTATGATTTTGAAATGCAATAAAATATATGGAATTGGTAGGAAAGGTCAGGGTTGGGGAAGAAAACAGATCACAAAGGCAATGATAACCTGGCAAAGAGGCTATCGCTGTTCAGTGTCTGATCTTTCCAATTAAAGAATCACTAGTAGGACATTTTGAGAAAGCTGAGCTCTGAAGAGTTGCTGCCAACCATAAAATACTAAGCTAAATGGACCAATGATTCGATATAGTATAAGGCAGCATCATATAGACAAGAACCTCATCCTCTCCATCAACCTTTATTGACACTGAGTTTAAAATGTTAGCAAAAATTGCAATCCTCAAAGTGATTGAAAGAAATTTGGCTACCTCCATCATTATGTGAGAGTGATGATCACCTAAAAGATAGTCTACTGTTTCCTTGTGACTGAACAAGGTACCCCCTTTTAACAGAAGTCTGATAAATATTCCCCACATAGGGAAGTCTGTTACACACTGTGTAATACCTCTGTGATACACCTCTGAAGATGCCAGCCACAGATGCAGGCGAAACGTTAGGAACAAGATCAGAGGTGGGATCCAGCAGGTTCTCACAGGTTCCCGAGAGTAGGTTACTAATTATTTGTGTGTGCCGAGAGGGGGTTATTAATGTGTGATTTTGCCACGTGATTTTTGCCTCAGTTATGCCCCTCCTCTCAGCAGTAGCGCGCAGAACTTGAAGCAGTCTAGCAGGAGGTGCACCGGCGTGTGTGGCAGCCTGCACCTGCATGCATTCATTTTCCGCCAAAGGACTGGGCAGCGGCTGCGTCCTTGCCACAGCCCCGCCCAGGAATTCCCTGACCCCGGAATGCCTGGCCATGCCCCCGTTGTGCCCCACTCAGCCCCATTGGCACTACGCCACAGTTTGAATCCCACAACCATGGGAACCTGTTACTAAAAGGTTTGGATCCCACCACTGAACAAGATCTACCAGACCACAGCCACACAGCCTGGAAAACCCACCAGAATAGTTGAATCTGGCCGTGAAAGCCTTCAACAGTAAATTGTTCATACATGGTTTGGAGCTGGGAGTGAACAGTGCCAAGACTGGAGTGCCAAGATGATACAAAATTATGCAGAGTGATGAAAATCAAGGGTTACTATGAAAATCTCTAGGAGGATGTCCACAAATTGAATGACAACAGTGTGGCAAACGAAGTTCATTGTTGGTAAGTGCAAGGTCTTGTTGGAACAAAAAAAAACCCCACTCAGTTTAAACTTCATACTAATAGGACCTGACATTACAATATAATACAATACAATAAACCTTTACTAGCATAACATGTTGAAGTGTGAATAAACACCGTTACTGAATTTGAAGAAAATTATACTTGCCGTCTATGAACAGTTATACATACCAGCGTCACAGTTCATTTATGAAAAGGATAACGTGAATTAGAAATTTGACAGTTCGATTACAAAACTTCACATTGTAGACTTCTGGTCACTGTATGTCAAAAAGGACATTGCAGCACCAGAAAAAGTACAGGGGGTTAAGGGGTTGGAGCATTCTTCCTGTGAGGTAAGGCTTAACACTGGGATTTTTCAATTTGGAAAACATATGAAAAGTGGGGACATGTCAGAGATTTATAAGATTAAATATAGGGTAGAAACAGTTTATCAAGAGAACCTTTTCTCCCTCTGCCAAAGTATCCAGGAGCACCCAGTAACACTGATGGGCTGCAGTTTCGGGAGAGACAAAAGGAACTACTCCTTTACTCAATGGGTGATTAAATGTGGAATTCACTGCCGGGGTATTTTGTTACAATTTTAAAAGGGGATTAATGTCATGTCCCAGGTGGTCCTGTCAAGAGGTAAATTAAAATTAGAGTAAATTAGGTAAAATTAAATCGTAGAGTAAATTAAAATTAAAATTAAATTAAAATTAAATTAAGTGGTAGTAGGTAAATGGAGTAAATAAGTAAATGGAATCAAATTAGTCATTAAAATTAATTAAAGTCGCCAGCCGTCACTGCCGCCGGCCGTCAAGCCGTTGTTGCCGTTGCCGCTCGCCGCCGCCGCCGCTCGCCGCCGCCGCCGTCAGCCGCCGCCGCCGTCGTCAGATAGCCGTCGTCAGCCGGTCGTCAGCCGGGTCGTCATTGCCGATCTTCTTCTTCTTCTTCTTCTTCTTCTTCTTCTTCTTCTTCTTCTACTACTACTACTACTACTACTTCTACTTCTACTTCTACTTCTACTTCTACTTCTTCATAGTGGTGGCAGCCGTTGCAAAATTCTCTTTTTTCAGTAAAGTGAACTCTCTTTCCTAGAGTGGTTGTCCAATTGTTGGAATGGGTGCATACATGGAAGAAGGGAAGAAGAAGGAGGAGGAGGAGGAGGAGGAGGAGTTTGGATTTATATCCCCCCTTTCTCTCCTGTAGGAGACTCAAAGGAGCTTACAATCTCCTTGCCCTTCCCCCCTCACAACAAACACCCTGTGAGGTAGGTGGGGCTGAGAGAGCTTCGAGAAGCTGTGACTAGCCCAAGGTCACCCAGCTGGTGTGTGTGGGAGCGTACAGGCTAATCTGAATTCCCCAGATAAGCCTCCACAGCTCAGGCGGCAGAGCAGAGAATCAAACTCGGTTCCTCAAGATTAGATACACGAGCTCTTAACCTCCTACGTCACTGACGCATTGATGCGTTGATATTGATGCGTTGATATTTACGCATTGATATTTACTGGAATGATGGTTCTGACTCAGCCGAGTAGGTTCAGGAATTGAAGTTGGATGAATTGCATTTGATTGTTCGGTTAGGTCAAACTTGTAGCATCACAACAAACTGAGGCAGTGGCCAGTCTCCTGCACCTCAGTGAGAGACATTTTCCAAGCAAAATCAGTATCTGGACATTTTATGTTTGATATTTTATCCCAGGAATTTTTATTTTACTCCAATGACTGGCATGGCCAACTTCTTGATGACTAAGACTAAGGCCCTTTCCAACCCAGCACAGGAGAAGCGCGTTGCAGGTGGGATCAAGGAACCTGCTCTCCCTCTTGCCCCCTTCACATTCCTTCATGCAGGCAATAACCGGAACCCAAGGAGGCCATGCAGGCTTCCATCGTGCCTTCACCTGGAGGTATGGCTTTTAAAAAGATACTCAACTCCCATGCCACATAGCCACGAGGGAGGGCAGCCATGGCCCCCACAGTGAGATGTCCCTGCAACCCAGAGGAGCTACACAGCTAAGAGGAGGGGGACCTTTAAAAACCGGGAAATACAGTCAAAGTAGAACTCTTCCCAGGACAGCCATTCACTTGCAAGCAGTTGCAAAACACAGCAAAATGAAAGAATTGTGAATAGCTTGATTCTCAAATAACCCATTTTGGGGTTGAAATGTGGAGCAGCCTCACTTTAGGGGCAGGAGCCATGCAAAGCCCGCCCCTCCCTGAAATGTGATTTTAACCAGTACTAGTGGGGCCTGGCCATGCATTGCTGTGGCAATTGTCCTTCTCATCACAGTCCGCAACCTACACAGATGTCCATGCAGGTCCAATGATCCCCAGCATAGCCTTTTGGGGTAGTCAAACGGAATCCCTCTTTCCCTTTTAAATTCACATTGTTATATGGTGGTGTCTTGTTCTTTTAGTATAAGGTAACCCTTTCCATTCCACAACGAAACTGTCCAGAGTGCGAATCACACTGTCCATGAGGCTGGTTGACACGCACAGTCCTGGCTTGGGTAAGGCACAACTGGGGCAAGCAGGCTATCCCAGTCAGGCAGCAGAGGCAGGGTGGTGAGGCGCTCAGATCGAGGCCAGCTCCCTGGGTTCTTAAAGGGCCACGTGCAAAAGAAGTGGAGCCAGTAGTGTTGGTTCGCCCCCACCCCGCTGATTTTCTTAGAAGAAAAAGGCAAACTCCAGCTCACTTTTAGTTAAAGAGAGCTGTGGTGAATATGGGTGAGGAAATGGGTAAGTGGTGGTTGGATGTGAGGGAGGGCAGAGTGAGGTGTGTGAGGATGTGCTGGATGTGTATGAGAGTATGTGTGTTGTGTGGTAGCAGTGGGTGAGGCACAGAGAGTGAAAGTTACCTGCGATTGAGGGGGGATCCCACCTGACATCTCACACAGCAAAGTGTGTATGTGTTTGACTTCCACTCGTATTACCTACCAGTATTACCTATTTACTGTTTTCATTGCTCATCTCTGACCATCTGCGTGAACATTGTAAGGGCATACCAGCCCCTCAGGCCACAGACATGCTGCACGAACATTCTAAGGGTTAAGCACAACCAGCTTCATGGTCTGGTGAGCCAGGAAAAAGAAGTTTTACCTGGCTCAGGTATTGAATTTCAGCAATGTGAATATCCAAAAACCTGCCTGCATTGGAAAAGCACGTTGAGTGAAAATTTGAAAGCAATCCGTCCAGTGGTTTCGGAATTAGAGCACGACTCACAAACGGACGGTTGGCTTTTTATATATATAGATTATCCTGGGGTTATAGGTCAGTGTGGAAAGGGCCTAAGTTCTGTTTAGAGATCACTCACACAAAGTCTCTTTCTGCAAAGGCCAATTAAACTGGGATAATACGGGTTAAAAAAAGATGGGGGGAACCGCATAGATCCTGATCCTAAAATGGATCAACTCTGCATTTCCCCTCCAAACTGGGTCTTTTGAGAATTGCATAATGTGCTATTTTTTTTGTTTTAACATGGCTTTCAGCCACAGCTGATTGAACAGCTGTAGCTATGAGGTGTGTTCGAACAAGAGAATTGCACATAACACAATTCTCAAAAAACCCTTCCCCAGGTCCCATCTGTGGGGGCCTGGGGGGTCAGTCCTGCCTGCCTGCAAAGCTGTGCTTCACAAGCAGGCAGGAAAGAAATGAAAAGCTGTCAAGGAAGGAAAAAAAATGCACCTTCATGCAACTTCACCTCCATGGGACAACCAGCTGTTCAAAAAGGCTGAGGCAATGGCAGATTCATGTAACCCACCTTTCCCTCGCTTTTATTGGCCCATGAAGAAAGGGCCCAAGATTGGGCTGAAGAAAATGATACATTGTTGGTATTTTGCAAGTGCAAGCCCCACAATTTAGTAATGAAAGAGTTAACACCGTGCATGCTAATTAGCTAGTGAGGTTAGAAGTCAGTGACCAGGTAATTGACCCCTATTGGTCAAGCAGACCCGACATGGGATACATGCTGGACTGCACATAGGATATAGGTATATATCCTTTGTTCTCTCTATGTGCATGCTCTGCACATGCTCTTGAGTAGAGTAGTAGCCATGTGATAACAAAGAGGTCGCTAGCTAATGTAGCAAGCCAGCTGGAAAGCTATTTTCTTGTTTTACATCCAAGTTTACCCTTCCCTTCTTTTATAGTCTAGTAAAGCTTTGTAACAATAAGCAACTGCCTCTGTCTCTTTATTAGTGCAAACTCTGCATTTATAAAATCACAACATACATCCACATATACCCTTGATGAAATGGTGCTTTAGAATGAAAACACACAGCGTGGGTACCCAGCCATTCCAGAACAATTTGGGAGGGAAGGGAAGGAAGTTGCAAGGAGAAACTGCCAGAATAAACCTGGCTCAAATCAGGTGTGCTGCTAAACTGTGCTGAATTCCTGCTCCCTTCCTTGTTCTGAGTCAGCTCCAGCTGTCCACAGAAACAATGATACTATCATTATGGAACAAAATCATTCTGGTCTCCAGAAATCTGAGACAGCTAATCTTCTACTACAGTTCCCAAGATTCTTGGGGTAAACTAAGATAGTCAAAGGGGTGTAAACAAACTATGATTTTGAAATGCAAAAACAGATATGGAATTGATAGGAAAGGTCAGGGTTGGGGGGAAAATGGATCATAAATAAGTTGCAAAGGCAATGAGAACCTGGCAAAGAGCCTATAGCTGCCCCCCAATTCCTGATTCTCTCCTCGCTGGACTTTCTGCTGTTGTGTGGGTGGAGGCAGCCAGGAGGAGCAGGAAGATCTGAAGAAGGCAAAATGTACATGCTTCTGGTGATAAGAGAGGGGAAAAGAGCTTTCCCAGCATTTCAAATCTGCAGGGCTTTGATCCCTTTGAGGCACTGTGAGTGTAAGGGAGGGGGGGGGATAATTTTTGTGTGTTATGTGGAGATTTCCCCAAACAGAATCAAGGTTTGCCGAGGAGAGACCACACATACATAAATGTCCAAAGTGTCCCCCCTGTATTCGGGATCTGGATTTGTTTTCAAAGAGGGCACCCCTACTTAAAAGATCCATGGATATTCCCATGACCCAGATTGCTCCAACACCTGTCAGTTATGTTAGTTGAAGAATCAGCATGGTGCAGAGGTTAGTGCTATGATATGGGAGCTCTAGGTTAAAATCCCCACTTTACCTTGGAAACTCACTGGGTGACCTTGGACCAGTCACACATTCTCTCCCTAATCTACCTTACAGGTTTGTTGAGAGAATAGAATGGAGGGAGAGAGTATGCTATAAGCTGTTTTGGGTCCTCTCAGGAAAGAAAATCACTGTATAAATAAATAAATAAATAAATAAATGCATGAATGCATGAATGCATGAATGCATGAATGAATAATCGATCGATCAATCCTTCAATCTTCAACTGTGGGAGGATCCAAGGTTGGCAAGGGATTACTGCATGCACAGCATAATCTGTTCAAAGATGCAAGCTATGTCATTCTTTTCCTTCTGTTTATTTGGAGGAAGTTTTTCCCCCCACCTTTGGCATCAGGGGCTTATCTACAGAAAACACACGCCTATGGCTGGGTTGTGTAGGGTTGCCAAGGGCTGGACAGCAGGCAGAGTGAAACCAGATGCACAGATGGATGAACTCCAAATCTTTGGTGGTTGAGAAGGCAGGCAGGGGAAGCAGCTTCCTTCAAGGGGACCTCTGGGCATGTGCCATCGCTGCCACACCTTAGATACGCCACTGCTGGGCAACCCTACTTGTAGCATATATTGTTCAGCTTTGTGTGTCAATACCTACTGATACTATGTATCAGAAAAGAGGAATAACCAGAACCTATGGGCAGCAGAGAAAGATTATGAAATCAAACATTAAGTCTTTTTGTCAGTGAGGAAGAGTTTGTAAATAATTATTCACCTGCCTGCAGCTTTGAGTACTCCAGCATTGAGTGTTCCAGGAAATATAGAGCAGGAAATATGAGAATGAGACTTACCCCAACAGATTCTTCCTTTTCTGGCATAACTTAACTCACCTTTGTTTGTTATGTGGCATACTTTAGCCAAGAGTTCAAAGGGCATTAGAGTGGAAGCAGTGGGGTGGGATGGGACAGAACTAGAGATAAGATCATAGGAAGATGTCACTTTCGATAACCAAGGCTGACTTTTCATGCTGACTATAATTTGGGATACCCTTTTAAGTTTTTTTTGGAAGGGGGGGTCTGAAAACACTTTAACATAAAGTTATGACAATGCAAAACAAGAAAACACAAACATGTAACAAACAATAAGTTTACTTTTCATTTCTCTTGTCTCTGTGTCCCACTTTAACGTTTTCCTCCAAGGAAGTTTGGGCATGATGGTTCTCCCTCTTTCACCAGTTTATCCTAACAACAGTCTGTCTGGTAAAGTGGAGATATGGTACCTGGCCCAAGGTACCATACAGGACCTCATGGTCAGCTAAGGATATGAATACAAGTTCTCCAACTCCTCGTCAAAAATTGTAACCAATGTAAGCCACTGGTTTATTCTTATCTTTATTATTTCTATTTCTCTTCCTGCTTCTCTTTCCAGATATCTTCATGGTACTGATGCAACACACCTTGGGTCACTTTGTAACTGAGGATTGAAGCCCACTATGGCAACTCCAGCAAGGGAGAAACTGAGGAGGTTTTCCATTGCTCTTCTCTGCACAGTCTTCCTTGGTGGCCTCCTATCCAAGTACCGACACTGTTTAGCTTCTCAGATTTGAATAGATCAGGCTGTACAATGCCACCTTCCTTCTTTCTTTCAGGTGGTGGTGGAAAGTGCCATAATGTCACAGTTGACTTATGGTAACCCCATAGGGTTTCCAAGGGAAGAAAAGTTCAGAGGTGGTTTGGCATTGCCTGCTTCTGAATACATAGCCTGTATTCCTTGGAGGTCTCCCATCCAAATACAGGGTTGAGGCTAAGTGTGTGTGATTGACCCAAAGTCCCCCAGCAAGATTCCATGGCAGAGTGGGGATTTGAAACTGGGATCCTAATCTTACCCCTTAACTAGTACACCATGCTGGCTTTCTGTTAATTCATGGCGACTTGATGGCATGTATGACACACACATTGAGTATGTTCTTTATCTGCTTGTGAACCTTCCACACTGCTTTCACAATCTAAACATTTCACAGTCCTAGGAGCAGCAGTGGCGTAGGAGGTTAAGAGCTCGTGTATCTAATCTGGAGGAACTGGGTTTGATTCCCAGCTCTGCTGCCTGAGCTGTGGAGGCTTATCTGGGGAATTCAGATTAGCCTGTGCAATCCCACACACGCCAGCTGGGTGACCTTGGGCTAGTCACAGCTTCTTGGAGCTCTCTCAGCCCCACCTACCTCACAGGGTGTTTGTTGTGAGGGGGGAAGGGCAAGGAGATTGTAAACCCCTTTGAGTCAACTGCAGGAAAGGGGGATGTAAATCCAAACTCTTCTTCTTCTTCTTCTTTATTGTTATTGGAAATAATGGTATCATCTGTGTAAAATAGAAGAGCCAAACCACACTTTTTTTAATCAAAACGTTGATCTTTTCAAAGCAACTGGAGTGGAACTTTGATTGCATAATGTTTGGTGCAACATGTACAACTGTGTACATTTCTGATGGTTGTCATAGCTCTGCCTTCCTTTATAAGGTTGAGTAGAAGAAACCAAACACACCCAACATCCAGAGTTGTTGAGGGCAGCCATATGTTTCTCACTCGGAGCACACCCGTAAGAACTTGTGGTGAGTCAAGCAATCCCATTTTTTTCTCTTTCTCATGCAAATTTTTAAAGTTTGGCTATGATATGAAGTACAACTGAGCAAGTCACTGAATGCTGTGTGTTCCTTTCTGATTCTTCTTTACAACCATGTTTTCGTTTTATTTTTATAAAAATGCATACGCCAGGATTCTGACTTTTAGGCAGAGACTGGCACGAGGCTTCTTAATTCATTCCCACTTTCCCTCTGAGACACACTGAGAATATGAATTGTTTTCTTCTTCTCATGTTATCTGGATTCCAACTCTGGTTTTGTTTGCACCACCATTCAGAGGAAGTGTGACAGAACTTGTTTGGTTGCTTGTAAAAGTTCCAGTGGGAGCTTCTTTCTATCATAATTTCCTCCCAATTGGTTTTTCTGTGTGTACTTACCTCATTTTAATTTTTTTCAACATTTTTAATTGTCTTTCTTATATGAGTTGGGGAGTTACCAGTGTCAGGGGCTCATACAAAGCCTTTCATTGTGACCTAAAGTAGTCTTGCTGGGAATGTCTGAGCAGGCCTTTCTTCAGCATCAATTTGGCAGAGTAAAGGTTTGCCTGCTTCATAAAGCAGCCCTGGTTTCCTCTTGCGTTCATGACTGGGAATACCAGTCTCATAAGTATCATCAGTCTCTGGTTTGTTCGTTTTGGGAAACAATGCAGAGACACAAATGCCACATACTGTCCTAGAGGCACAACAAAACATAGCAAGAACTGACCAAGGTTTGGCATTTTTTTGTAATTCCTGAACTTATTCTCTATCATATTCAGCAGAAATAATTCAAGTTTTAAAGCTTTGTTAAGTTTAAGTTATCATCTTCATTTCTTCCTCAATCTCTATCCAAAATGTATCTATCTTTTTACATGACCATCATACATGATCAAATGAACCAACTGTATTTTAACCATACATGATCCATACATTTCCAACGGAGTAGCATTTTTTGCTCATTCCGCAAGAAGAATTAGGCTACGGCCTAGACAATAAACATACTACCACTACAAGTTTATCCCAAGGCTTTCTCACTGATAGATCCAGTTTTCTGAAGTTGCTCCCTGGACTCCAGAAAGTCAGGAATGGCAGAGGGTCCCATTTCCGAGAGTCATGGGTGAGAGGACAATCAGTGGTCCAGAAGTGGATGGGAAGAAAAACCAACTTCTACAGTTATGGGGTCCTATCCTTAAGTTCAGCCCAGGGCCTCAGAATCACTAAGACCACCATAGCTTAGGACAGTTCCTACTCCTTCTAACCGGTTAAGATTGATTCTCACTCTAATTGAACATGATCAAAAACTACAGACTTATAGTAGGCTTGATAGGTTGTCTATTAACAAGACTGGCCAACAGCCAATTTCAGGGATGGATGCAAAGGAAGTGCTGATGCCAGATGTGCTTTGGGATGGAAGCGCCTTCAAAATGGCGATTCATTCCTTTAATAAGAATGTTGGTGGTCCTTTTAAACCAGAGGAACAATTGGCCCAAGAAGCAGAGCATTTGTATAACCCCCCTTTAGCAAATCGTAGAAAGAAGTTGAGTTAATCATGAAGATTTATAAAATAAAAGACCTTCTTCCCTTCTTCCATGTATGCATCCATTCCAAGAATTGAACAACCACTCTAGGAAAGAGAGTTCACTTCACTGAAAAAAGAGAATTTTGCAACAGCTGCCACCACTATGAAGACTCCCTTGGGATTCCTTCTCTTCTCTGCTCTTCTTGCAACAGGTAAGCAGTGCCTGCTAGCCTTCTGATGATTTCCCCTTTCAATTACATTCAGTTACTGAAATATGCTCTCTTGGAAGTGATAGAAAGGCAACATTCATACTTGCATATTGGAGACTAAGCAGGATAGTCCTTGATTAGCATTTGGATGTCAAAACTGCCAAGGAAGTCCAGATTTGCTCTGCAATGGCAAACCGTTTCACAATGGTTCATTCTGCACAGCACAAATAAGATGTCTGGGGGATGTTACAAAAAGTGGTGACTTCTTCATTTAAAAAAAATCAGACTGCCCAAATAAGATATCCTGAGGAAGTTTTTTTTCCAGATGACACAGGTATCAGAGGGGAAAAGAGGCTTTTTTGCGCTAAACCATTAAGTTCTCTAGTCAGTTTCCTCCTCAGCTCATGTCCAACATTATGTGTACTGCTGAAGGGATTCTCCCCACCTCCATTTGCTGAAGGTTGCCCCAGGACATTTGCTCTTCAGGCTCTGGGCCTGGGCGCCTTTTCAGACCGAAAAGTACATAGTTGTACTCCATGTACTCTTCCGACTGAAAAGGCACCAAGGAGCAGAGCCTGCAGAGCAAACCTTCAGCAAATGGAGACGGGGAGAATCCCTTCAGCAGCACACAAAATGTTGGGCAGGAACTGAGGAGAAAACTGACTAGAGAGCTTCAATGTTGGGCAGGAAGAATCAAATGCTTCCTGAGCTGCTGAGCTACACAAAGCTAGGCTGGAGTTGACTTGCAGATGACACCTGGAAAAAAAAGGTGCACATTTTAGAGTCTTCAAAAAAAGATGCCTTGAGCTGAAATGAGGCATCCTGAGGATGACATTATAGGCATTATTGTAACATTAAGGATCCCCCCTCCCCAAATCATGGTAGAAGATGTACGAGGAATCCTACAGTATTCTGGGAAATGGTGACAACACTTCCTGTAATGCAGCCAGAAGTGATGTCATGGCATCATTGGATGCCATTTCATCCACTCTATTTCCCCTTCATCCCTTCATCAAGCAGCAGCAGGGAACTGAGCCCAAGGAGGATGTGTATAAGAACCAACAAGATTGTAGGGTGAAAAAAAAAAGCAAAACAGCTTTGAGGAGCATCTGATGAAGACTGGATTTTTTCCAGGCAAATATTCAAGAGACGGGGGGGGGGGGATTTAAAGCTGTTTTAGAAGGTTCCCCAAGATCCACCCTCATTTGTGGGATTCATCTCCTTCTACTGCCAGTTAACGTAGGTATCAATCCATCTTTATTATGGTCATTGAGCAGTTGAAGGGAGATAAGATACAAACAATTAAAAAGGTAAATTTGGAACAATAAATATATAGCTAAAAGAATCTGCTGAAAAAAATGGGAACTTAAGAAACATATAGGAACATCGAGGAAATGGAAAAATAATATAAATTGAAAAGAAATTAAAAGCTTAACAGCAAAAAAGAAGGGTAGGCATAAGAGAACAATGAAATTTACAAACAGAAAAATATCACTACCAAGTCACTGTTAACTGTAGTGTGGCCAAGTCCACACAGGAAATGCATAATGGGTTGCAGTCATGATAAAGGAACCAGTTTTCCCGTTTTTCCATTCAAATGCATTCCATGCAGGCAGCAATTGGAGCACACTGAAACAATCTGTGTTGCTGCCATGCCTTCACACAGAGATGCTTCTTTTTATTAATTACTTGCTACACATGCGTAACTACGCAAGCATGCACAAATGAACCACCACGGCCAATGTCCCACAATATGACTGGCTGCACTTGTATAACTATGCAGACACAACCCACAATATTTTTAAAAATATTTTTTTATTGATATTTTGGAATTATTACAGATTTTTATTGTACATCTTATATTTCATCCTCCATATCCTTTCCCCCCTTTTTCCTCCCCCCCCTCTTCTTTTCTTCTTTAGATGTGCAGCAGCAGGTCCATTCTTTTCAATCTTCTTGTCCATTTTTCTTCTGTAATTCCAATTTTGCTTAACCAGTCTTTGAATTCCACCCAGGTCCCCTTCATATCTTTTTGTTTTTCTTGCCATATTTGGTTTCTTGACATTATGTCAAAAATTTCTAATTGTATTTGCTCCCATATATATTCCAACCATTTCTGCATTGTCCAGATTTTTTTGTCTTTCCACCCCAATGCTATTACTGCATGGGCCGCTCTGATCATGAGTTTGAAAAACTTTCTCTTTCTTTGTTCTATTGTTATATAATCCAATATGCCTAAAAATAATAAATCTATGTTTATCTTTATTTTTACCTTCGCATATTTTTCTATATATATTATAACATTTTCCCTCAAATGTTTACCTCTGGACATTCAAGCCACATATGAGTTTATATTGCATTTTTATCCCCACAATGCCAACATTTCGGACTGAGTCCACTTATCATATATGCCAACTGTTTTGGTGTTCTATACCATTTTAATATTAGTTTCTTCTCCAACTTTGCATATTTCTCTATTTTTATCTCATTTATATTGTCTATTGTTTGTTTAATAAGTTCTATGTCTTTCACTCCATCTTGTTGCCATTTTTCCACTACAGCTCTTACCATAAATCCTTGATCTTCTATCATGTATTTATATAGCACTCCTAACATTTTTCCTTTCCTTTCATCATATATTTTATACAATTTTTCATTATACAATCTTCCTCCATCCTGGAGTCTTTTGTCTTTTCCCAGATTCCTCTTAATATTAACCAGTTCTCTTTACCTCCTTTCTCTATAAGATGTGGGAATGTTATTAAATCTCCTCTTTCGTTATACAAATGTGCTACTTTATGTATTCCTTGTCTTTGTAGAGATCTTATTGCTTGTCCTCCTTCCTTTCCGACCATGCTCCTGAGTGGTGCCGTGTCCAGAATCCCTGGCATCCATTTCCCCTTCCATTTCTCTCAAATTTCCACTAACACTTTTCGAGGGCCTTTTAGTTTTTGTCTTTCTGTTTTTGAACAACTTGAGTATATTCCAAAGCTACCAATGTTCAAATTTATCTCATTTTCAAATTTCATCCATCTATCTCTTTTATCTATTTGAATTCCCATCAAACTTTTTATTTGAAATTCCTCATCCCCCACAATATTTTTTAAAGAATAGGGGCCACCCTGTGAGGTAAAAATATAAATATAAGAAATAATGGTGCACATCAACGCTGCATTGGTATCATTGATTTATATTTTTTGTACTTTAAACACCAATAACACGTATCAATATTCATCTAAGTAATTCACCCATATGTGAATGTGTATCTCCACTGATACATGGCTGAATTACTTGGAGACTAATATTGATACGTGTTACTGGTGTTTAAAGTACAAAAAAAATCAATGATACCAATGCAGCATTGATGTGCAATGTTATCTATATATATAAAAAGCTAACAGTGTTTTTGTTGATGACAGTATACCTCAGTAACTGCTGGGCCAATTCCTCTGAAAATTCCCAGCCACTATAGTCAGCCAGGCGAGAGTGTTTTTAGATGGTCACATAGCTGAAATTTCACACCTGGCCCAGGTAAAACGCCTTTTTCCTGGCGCTCCATGGTGAAGGACATGCAGCTGCCTGTTTGTAACTGTCACCCTTAGAATGTTCATGCAGCTTAGAATGTTCGCTCAGGTGGCCAGATGTGAGCAGTGAAAACAGTACATAGGCAGTAACTCAAGTGGAAGTGAAACACATACACACACATACACACGAGGGAGAGGAAAGGGAGGGGGAGGGGTGGCATGCAAGGGAGGGGAGGCAGGGGGCCCAGCATCTTGGTATGACCCACCCACCCTAGTCTTCTATATATATAAAAATCTATCAGTTCATTTCTGGCTGACAGGTGATCTCCCAAACTACTGGACCGATTGCTTTGAAATTTTCACACAATGTCGCAGTTGCATGCGGCCCGGTTTCTCTACTGTTTCCACACCTCCTGTTGTGTACATGTCACAACTGTGCCTGTTATTGTGTACACGACACACCTGTGACAGTTGGAACCACAGTTCTGTTCCGTAACAGCGCCATCTGCTGGCCGTCAAAGCAGCACCCTCGGATACAAGGGAATCAACCATGCCTTCCTTGAAAAACCGCTGCCATCTGGAGTGAAAGGCATGGGTTCCGCCATCTGGACTTGGCCCACCCACCCTAGCGGAGGAAGGGAAACGTTAGGGAGAGTCTGGGGTTTTCCTGGACCAAACGTTCTGAAATTTGGACACAACGTAGATCATGCCTCCCAGCATGTTTTCACCTAGGTAATTTGCATGCAAGGGAAGGGAGTGAAAGAAACAGGTCCAGCCACCTGGACATGGCCCACCCACTTTAGCAGAGGAAGGGAAACATTAGGGAGGGACAGGGCAGGGTGCCATGCAAGGGAACAAGAGAGAGAGAGTGAGCGAGGGGCCCCTTGCCCCTCCACTCCCTTGCAAGCATTGTGCAATGACACATGTTTGAACCGTTCGCTTCCCCCTTTCTTTCTTTTCCACTTCACCAGACTCAGCCACAGCAAAGCGTGGCTGGGCCCGCTAGTTTCTTATATTTATATTTCTTGCATTTATGTTGCTCGCTCACCTTGCATATTGTAACAATAATTTGCCTCCCAGGAAGGGCCTGGCAATGGTGGGCAACTTCCCCTGAGTGTGGAAGACAGGGTGAAAGGGAGGGGAAAAAGTGCTTCCTGCCTGGCTATTCATTTGGATGCGGCTCCAACCCAGGATTTTTAAAAAGGATCTCTCGGCAGCAGCTTCACGGTGGCGTTTCCCCAACAAGAGCGCTTCCAAGTGCTCTGGGGAAACGCCGGCTTCGCGGCGCGAGGGCGGTGCGAGGGCGGTGCGAGGGCGGCGCAGCTGCACCCCCTGTGCGAATGGCGGCTTGGAGACGGCGTTTTTGCCATCTCCAGGCCGCCATTGATTGCCCGTGCAGAAACGGCCACAGTTTACAACTTTAGAGGGGATAAATGGTTGCATTATTAATGACCTAGCAAAACCAAATCGTTGTCTCATAAAAGACCCAATATACAAGATAAATTATCTCTAAGTAAATTTTAACAAATATATACACTTTCTTCACACATGTGTATAATTATTTTTTTTTAAACTGGGTTGGGGAAAAATAAAACAGGGCTAATTTCAAGTGCTGGTAAACTAAACCTGGGAACACTGGGTGTTATATCAGAATAGGAATTTAAAACATCTCTCCAGAACATAAGCTTTGTAAGATTCTTTCTGTTCTCTTCCCAGGTGACTCTTTGGAGTGTCAAATATGCAGTGCCGCAGGGAACACCTGCACTTCTGAGAAGCATCCCTGTTCATCTGGCCAGGATACCTGTGTGACCCTCATTCTTGAAGGCCCAGTAGGTGGGTAGAACAGATCCTCAGTCAATCCACACCAATGAAAAGGTTCAAGACTTGCACATGCTGCTTGTGTATTTTCCAAAATATTTTGCAACACATTCAGTATCTTTGGGACAGCATCCAACAGCATAAATCATTTGAAAAGTCACAGTAAAAATTCAAAGCAGCAGCAAGAGGCAGGCAAAAGCTCAGGAAAATATGAAGGTCTTTGCTTAGTGCCAAAGAAGGAGGGGACAGAGAAGAGAAGCAGTGGAGAACAGCAGTGGGCCAGAAAGGGCTGAGGAGCTCGGATTTTTCTTTACAGAGGGCTTTTCTCAAAGCCACATCTTTTAAACAGTGTATTTTAAACAAGGGGTTTCTCTTTTTTTCTCCTTGTCCTAGGGCTGCTGATTGGTGGAGGCTGCTAAAGGGGTGGGGCTTCTCACATTTGTAAATCTTTTCAGTTAGTGCTGAAGGGGTGGGGCTTCTCACATTTTTAAATCTTGTCAGTCTCTGGAACCAGCAGAGAAGAGGAGCAGTGGAGAACAGCAGTGGGCCAGAAAGGGCTGAGGAGCTCGGATTTTTCTTTACAGAGGGCTTTTCTCAAAGCCACATCTTTTAAACAGTGTATTTTAAACAAGGGGTTTCTCTTTTTTTCTCCTTGTCCTAGGGCTGCTGATTGGTGGGGCTAAAGGGGTGGGGCTTCTCACATTTGTAAATCTTTTCAGTTAGTGCTGAAGGGGTGGGGCTTCTCACATTTTTAAATCTTGTCAGTTAGTCTCTGGAACCAGCGGCGCGCGCCTAACGGCGCGCGCAGGTGTTTTACTAAATAGGAACATATTTTAAGGGATAGTAGAAGGTATAGAAACCTTAAGAGGGAGGCACTAATTAAAATCAATATTTGAATATCTAAACAAAATTAGATATGAAGGCAGGAAGCCAGCAGGGGGAGGGGGGCTTTCCAGTGTTTTGCACTGAGTGTCACATGTATGACTATCTGCCACTAGGGCAGAAGTCATGGGTGTGCCCTCGCTGCAATGAGCTCCTGGCACTCAAGGAACGTGTGCGTTCTCTTGAAGCCAAGGTGGCAGACCTGGCGAAGCTGAGAGAGGCAGAGAGGGCAACAAACGAGGCTTTCAGGGACCTAGCAGCCGGGTCCCACTCCCAAGGTGACATCTCTTCAGATGTCATGGAGAATGAGAGTCTGGGTGACGGAGGGTGCCAGTCTGAGGTGGTGGAAGATGCTCCCTTAGATGGGACCCCTTCCTTAGCTGGTGGTCAGATATCCTCTCGCACTGAGGATACCCCTCGGGGAGGTGGGGGGCTCCTTGTAGTGGGTGATTCGATCATTAGGAATATAGAGAGTTGGGTTTGTGACAGGCGTGATGACCGCATGGTGACTTGCCTGCCTGGTGTGAAGGTTGCGGATGTCACGCTTCGTCTAGATAGGCTGTTAGACAGTGCTGGGGTGGAGTCAGCAGTTGTGGTCCACATTGGTACCAATGACATTGGGAAATATAGCCGGGAAGTTCTGGAAGCTAAATTTAGGCTGCTAGGAAAAAGGTTAAAATCCAGAACCCCCAAGGTGGCATTCTCCGAAATGCTACCTGTTCCACGCGCAGGGCGAGCTAGGCAAGCAGAGATACAGGGACTCAATGCGTGGATGAGAAGGTGGTGTAAGGCAGAGGGTTTCAGCTTTGTCAGGAACTGGGGAGCCTTTTGGGATAAGGCAGGCCTGTACAAAAGGGATGGGCTTCATCTTAACCAAAGAGGAACCAGGCTGCTGGCGCTCAACGTTAAAAAGGTGGCAGAACAGCTTTTAAACTGATCCTTGGGGGAAAGCCGACAGGAGCTGAGGTGACTTCGGTTCGGAATACAGAGTCCATGGGGATGCAGACACAGAGAGAGGTTTTTCTAAATCAACCACATACAAGCGAGGAGCATAGCAATGTGATAAGTGATAGTGTCTACAAAAGGCTAGAGGGCAAAACACATAAATCCCAGGTTAGGGACAGAGACAGAGTATACAAGTGTCTCTATGCTAATAGTAGAAGCATTCGACCTAAAATGGGGGAGCTGGAGTACAGAGTTTTGAAGGAGGACATTGATATAGTGGGCATCACAGAGACATGGTGGAATGAGGAGAACCAGTGGGATGCTGTTATCCCAGGTTACAGGCTCTACAGGAAGGATAGGACAGGGCGTATTGGGGGTGGGGTGGCCCTCTACATCAAAGAGAGCATAGTGTCACATAAAATAGACAATGCAGGGGGAGCTGATTCCTCTACAGAAGCACTGTGGATATCAATACCAGGGGTGAAGCATAGTTTAACATTAGGAATATATTATCGTCCCCCTGACCAAAGCGCACAAGAGGATTCTGAGATGGAAAAAGAAATTAGAGAGGCCAACAAAAGCAAAAATGTCGTGGTAATGGGCGATTTTAACTATCCCCACATAAACTGGAAAAATGCATGTTCAGGTCATAGTAAGGAGAGAACATTCCTGGATATGCTAAATGACTGTGGCTTAGAGCAGATGGTTGTAGAACCAACCAGGGGAGATGTGATCCTAGATCTAATTCTATGTGGGACCCAGGACCTGGTGCGGGAAGTCAGTGTTGTTGAGCCGATAGGGAACAGCGACCACAATGCTGTCAGATTCAGTATCTCTGCATGCGAACAAGTGACAACTACTAATGTAGTTACATTCGCCTTCAGAAAGGGAAATTTCTCAAAGAGAGTCAAAAATGTCCAAGGTGCTTGGAGGTTATTTAAAAACACAGTCTTAAAAGCTCAGCTGGAATGTGTTCCGCAGGTTAGAAAAGGCAGCGCCCAGTCCAAAAGAAAGCCACCATGGTTAACAAGAGAGGTTGAGGAAATTATTAGGAAAAAAAGATGTCTTTTAGAAAATGGAAGTCCAACTTAACTGATGAAGAATACCAGAGAGAACACAAATGGTGGCAAAAGAGAAGCAAGTTAGCTGTAAGGGAGGCAAAAAAGGATTATGAGGAACGCATGGCTGCGAACATCAAAACTAGCAACAAACAGTTCTTCAAGTACATCAAAAGCAGGAAGCCAGCTAGGGAAGCGGTAGGCCCGTTAGATGATGAAGGAACAAAAGGTGTGCTAAAAGATGACAGGGAGATTGCAGAGAAGCTGAATGAATTCTTTGCATCTGTCTTCACCCAAGAGGAGGTGAGGAAAATTCCTGCACCTGAACCAAGCTTCTTAGGAGGTGAATCCGAGGAACTAGCGAAGATAGTGGTAGACAAGGAAGAAGTTCTGGCAGCCATTAATAAACTAAATGCTACCAAATCCCCTGGCCCAGATTGCATTCATCCAAAAGTTCTTAAAGAGCTCAAGCATGAAATTGCTGATGTTCTCACATTAATATGCAACTTATCCCTGAAATCAGGCTCCATCCCTGAAGACTGGAAGATGGCCAATGTCACACCAATCTTTAAGAAAGGGTCTAGGGGGACCCAGGAAATTACAGGCCAGTCAGTTTGACATCTGTTCCTGGTAAATTAGTAGAATCTATCATTAAAGATAAAATTATTAAACATGTAGAAAAGCAAGACCTGCTGAGGAAGAGTCAGCATGGCTTTTGTAGAGGCAAGTCCTGTCTTACAAACTTACTAGAGTTCTTTGAGGGTGTAAACAGACATGTGGATAAGGGGGAACCAGTGGACATTGTCTACTTGGATTTCCAAAAGGCTTTTGACAAAGTTCCTCACCAGAGACTGTTGAGAAAACTCAGCAATGAAGGAATAAGAGGGGAAGTCCTCCTATGGATTAAAAACTGGTTGAGGAACAGGAAACAAAGGGTGGGTATAAATGGGAAGTTCTCACAATGGAGAGATGTAGGGAGTGGTGTCCCCCAAGGATCCGTATTGGGACCAGTGCTCTTTAACCTATTCATAAATGACCTGGAAGTAGGGGTGGGTAGTGTGGTGGCTAAGTTCGCAGATGATACCAAATTATGTAGGGTGGTAAGAACCACAAAGGATTGCGAAGAGCTCCAAGTGGACCTTGATAAATTAGGTGAGTGGGCTAAGAAATGGCAAATGCAGTTCAATGTAGCTAAATGTAAAGTGATGCACATAGGGGCAAAAAATCCAAACTTCACATACACGCTACAGGGGTCAGTGCTATCAGTCACAGACCAGGAAAGGGATTTGGGCGTCTTAGTTGATAGTTCCATGGGAATGTCAACTCAATGCATGGCAGCTGTGAAAAAGGCAAACTCTATGCTGGGGATAATTAGGAAAGGAGTTGATAATAAAACTGCAAGGATTGTCATGCCCTTATATAAAGCAGTAGTGCGACCGCACTTGGAGTACTGTGTTCAGTTCTGGTCGCCACATCTCAAAAAGGATATCGAAGAGATAGAAAAAGTGCAGAGAAGGGCAACGAGGATGATTGAAGGATTGGAGCACCTTCCTTATGAGGAGAGGCTGCAGCGTTTGGGACTCTTTAGTTTGGAGAGGAGACGTCTGAGGGGGGATATGATTGAAGCCTATAAAATTATGCATGGGGTAGAAAATGTTGACAGAGAGAAATTTTTCTCTCTTTCTCACAATACTAGAACCAGGGGGCATTCATTGAAAATGCTGGGAGGAAGAATTAGGACTAATAAAAGGAAACACTTCTTCACGCAACGTGTGATTGGTGTTTGGAATATGCTGCCACAGGAGGTGGTGATAGCCACTAACCTGGATAGCTTTAAAAAGGGCTTGGACAGATTTATGGAGGAGAAGTCAATCTATGGCTACCAATCTTGATCCTCCTTGATCTCAGATTGCAAATGCCTTAGCAGACCAGGTGCTCAGGAGCAGCAGCAGCAGCAGAAGGCCATTGCTTTCACATCCTGCATGTGAGCTCCCAAAGGCACCTGGTGGGCCACTGCGAGTAGCAGAATGCTGGACTAGATGGACTCTGGTCTGATCCAGCAGGCTAGTTCTTATGTTCTTATGTTCTTATGACAGAACATAAATGTTGTCCTAATTCAGCCTCTCTGAGGAGGTGATGTAAATCCACAGCCATACAAGATTGTAGGATTGAACTGTTTATTACAAAAATTAGAGATTCCACAGTGTTGGGGAAATTGCTTCCCTGATTGAATAATAAGCAGAGTGAAATAAGAGACCAAGAGACTTTTGCTGTGATTATAATAAGAAGAAAATACTTTACTTAACTAAATCAGGATAGGGGGATACAAATACAAAACCTTTAATGGCATATAAAGAGTGGTAAAATACAGATTATGTT
>NC_059430.1:122005729-122125729 GCF_021028975.2 Sphaerodactylus townsendi
CCCTACTGCCAGCCACTGCTGCTGAAAGATAAATTTCATGGAAAAGGCCAGATGATTGAGTCCAACTGATTACAAGCTTGGATTTAAAACCAATAAGATTTTGCAGAGTTAGTGAAACTGCTTGTTTCCCAGAGGATGTGTATAAGAACCAACAAGATTGTAGGGTGAAAAAAGAAGAAAAACAGCTTTGAGGAGCATCTGATGAAGACTGGATTTTTTCCAGGCAAATAGGTAAATTTGGAACAATAAATATATAGCTAAAAGAATCTGCTGGAAAAAAAATGGGAACTTAAGAAACATATAGAAACAACAAGGAAATGGAAAAAGAATATAAATTGAAAAGAAATTAAAAGCTTAACAGCCAAAAAGAAGGGTTGGCATAAGAGAACAATGAAATTTACAAACAGAAACATATCACTACCAAGTCACTGTTAACTGTAGTGTGGCCAAGTCCACACAGGAAATGCATAATGGGTTGCAGTCATGATAGAGGAGCCAGTTTTCCCGTTTTTCCATTCAAATGGATTCCATGCAGGCAGCAATTGGAGCACACTGAAACAATCTGTGTTGCTGCCATGCCTTTACACAGAGATGCTTCCTTTTATTAATGACTTGCTACACATGCGTAACTATTCATTCATTCATTCATTCATTCATTCATTCATTCATTCATTCATTCATTCATTCATTCATTCATTCATTCATTTATATACCGCCCTCCCCCGGAGGGCTCAGGGCGGTGAACAACAAGCATAAATAGAGCACAATAAAATCAAAACTAAAATCAGTTAAATATTAATTAATTTCGGCTCCAGCCGCAATAAACCAAACCACCCATTAAAAGCGCCATGACACACTAAATCCAGCACAACCAGATGGCTTACAGTCACCAATCCGTCCCTAAAAGAGTAGAAGCATGCTACAAATGAACCACCCACGGCTGACGTGTCCACAAATATGACTGGCTGCGCGGCGTAACTATGCAGAGCACAACCCACAATATTTTTTTAAGGAGAAGAATTTTCCCTGTAGGGAATTAAAATATAAATATAAGAAATAACGGTGCACATCAACGCTGCATTGGTATCATTGATTTATATTTTTTGTACTTTAAACACCAATAACACGTATCAATATTCATCTAAGTAATTCACCCATATGTGATACATGGTGCCATGCCTTCACACAGAGATGCTTCCTTTTATTAATTACTTGCTACACATGCGTAACTACGCAAGCATGCACAAATGAACCGCCAGGGCCAATGTCCCACAATATGACTGGCTGCACTTGTATAACTATGCAGACACAACCCACAATATTTTTTAAAAGAAAGGGGGCCTCCCTGTATGGTAAAAATATAAATATAAGAAAAAACGGTGCACATCAACGCTGCATTGGTATCATGGATTTATAATTTTTGTACTTTAAAAACACCAATAATATGTATCAATATTCATCTAAGTATTTCACCCATATGTGAATGTGTATATCCACTGATACATGGGTGAATTACTTGGAGACTAATATTGATATGTGTTACTGGTGTTTAAAAATTTACAAAAAATCAATAATACCAATGCATTCGGCGTTGATGTTAGCAGTCGTTATTCTCTTATATTGCTCATATTTCTACCATTTATGTTGCTTGTTCACCTTGCATATTGTAACAATAATTTGCCTCCCAGGAAGGGCCTGGCAATGGTGGGCAACTTCCCCTGAGTGTGGAAGACAGGGTGAAAGGGAGGGGGAGAAGTGCTTCCTGCCTGGCTATTCATTGGGATACGGCTCCAACCCAGGATTTTTAAAAAGGATCACTTTCTGAAAAGGTTACCCAAAGCCAGGTGCCTTACCAGTAACATATTGAAACCAGGGTTCTTTATTTAGATACTCTCCAACAGCTGAAATTTTAAAATTTTATTAAAAAGAAAGAAAAAGAAATGGCAAAATCAGTTAGCTCTAGACCAGTGGTTCTCAACCTTCCTAATGCCACGACCTTTTAATACAGTTCCTCATGTTGGGGTGACCCCCAACCGTAACATTTAATCCATTTTACAGATGTAGAACACTGATGCAAAGAGTCTTAGGCGACCCCTGTGAAAGGGCCATTCAACCCCCAAAAGGGTCACGACCCACAGGTTGAGAACCACTGCTCTAGACAGTTCTAAGTATAAAAACAATACAAGGCTATTCAGCCTAAAATAGAAGAACAACCATGAGAAAATCTAAGAAGAATTCTTTATGAATGAATCTCTCCCTAAAATGGTGTCAGGGGTTTTATAGAATTAGCTCATCTAAACCATTTGATCAGTAATTAACAAATTGGATGTCGAATACAGTAGAATCTTCTAGGTGATGAAGGACTTGAGCATTCTTGGCAATTAAGCCCTATCAGTTTGGTTTAAAATGCAGCTTTGTAAAAGCCAATCCCATTATCTAAAGAACACCACCACTTAAACTAAACACAAACACAGTTTACAACTTTAGAGGGGCCAAATGGTTGCATTATTAACAACCTAGCAAAACCAAATAGTTGTCTCATAAAAAACCCAATATGCAAGATAAATGATCTCTAAGTAAATTTTAACAAATATATACACTTTATATACACTTTCTTCACACACGTGTATAATGATTTTTTTAAAAAAAACTGGGTAGGGGAAAATAAAACAGGGCTAATTTCAAGTGCTGGTAAACTAAACCTGGGGACACTGGGTGTTATATCAGGATTGGAAATTAAGACGTCTCTTCCTACCATAAGCTTTGTAAGATTCTTTCTGTTCTCTTCCCAGGTGACTCTTTGGAGTGTCAAATATGCAGAGCCGTAGGGAACACCTGCACTTCTGAGAAGCAGCCCTGCTCATCTGGCCAAGATATCTGTCAGACCCTCATTGTTGAAATCTTCATAGGTATGTAGAACAGATCCTCAGTCAATCCTCACCAATGAAAAGGTTCAAGACTTGCTTGTGTATTTTCTAAAATACATTCATTTACAAGTATCTTTGGGACAGCATCCAACAACATAAATCATTTAAAAAGTCACAATAAAAATTCAAAGCAGCAGCAAGAGGCAGGCAAAAGCTCAGGAAAAGATGAAGGTCTTTGCTTAGTGCCAAGGGGGGGGGGGGAGAACATAAATGCTGTGCTAATTCAGCCTCTCTGAGGAGGTGATGTAAATCCACAGCCATACAAGATTGTAGGATTTAACTGTTTATTACAAAAATTAGAGATTCCATAGTGTAGGGGAAATTGCTTTCCTGATTGAATAATAAGCAGAGTGAAATAAGAGACCAAGATACTTTTGCTGTGATTAGAGCAGTGGAGAAGTGGACTGGGCCAGGAAGAGCAGAGTGAGCTCTGATGTTCATTTTGGAGGGCTTTTCTCAAAGCCACATCTTTTAAAACAGTCTGTTTTAAACAGGGGTTAGCAGGGGTTATCTCTTTTTCTCCTTGTAAGGCTGCTGAGAGGTGGGGCTAAATAGGGGTTATCAGAGGTTATCTCTTGTTCCTCTTTGTCCTGGGCTGCTGAGAGGTGGGGCTGCTGAGAGGTGAGTCAGTCAGTCTTTAGTTCAGTTTTTGTTTTTTTAAATAAATAAGGACATTTCTTGAGGAATAGTAGGTACAGATATCCTCTCGCACTGAGGATACCCCTCGGGGAGGTGGGGGGCTCCTCATAGTGGGTGATTCGATCATTAGAAATTGCATTTGTGAGTTGCATTTGTGAGAGGCGTGATGACTGCATGGTGACTTGCCTGCCTGGTGCGAAGGTTGCGGATGTCACGCTTCATCTACATAGGCTTTTAGACAGTGCTGGGGTGGAGTCAGCAGTTGTGGTCCACATTGGCACCAACGACATTGGGAAATGTAGCTGGGAGGTTCTGGAAGCTAAATTTAGGCTGCTAGGTAACAGGTTGAAGTCCAGGACCCCCAAGGTGGCATTCTCAGAAATGCTACCTGTTCCAGGCGCAGGGCGAGCTAGACAAGCGGAGATACAAGGTCTCAATGCGTTGATGAGAAGGTGGTTTAAGGCAGCGGGTTTCAGATTTGTCAGGAACTGGGGAACCTTTTGGGACAAGGCAGGCCTGTACAAAAGGGACGGGCTTCATCTTAACCAAAGAGGAACCAGGCTGCTGGTGCTCAACATTAAAAAGGTGGCAGAACAGCTTTTAAACTGATCCCTGGGGGAAAGCCGACAGGAGCTGAGGTGACTTTGATTCAGAATACAGTATCTATGGGGATGCAGGCAGAAAGGGAGGTTTTCCTAAATCAACCACATACAAGCGAGGAACATAGCAATGCACATGTGACAAGGGATAGTGTCTACAAAAGACTTGAGGGTAAAGCACATAAATCCCAGGTTAAGGACAAAGACAGGGTATACAGGTGTCTCTATGCTAATGGTAGAAGCCTTCGACCTAAAATGGGGGAGCTGGAGTACAGAGTTTTGAAGGATGACTTTGATATAGTGGGCATTACAGAGACATGGTGGAATGAGGAGAACCAGTGGGATGCTGTTATACCAGGCTACAGGCTCTACAGGAAGGATAGGACAGGGCGCATTGGGGGGTTGAGTTGCCCTTTACATAAAAGAGAGCATAGTGTCACATAAAATAGACAATGCAAGGGGAGCTGGTTCCCCTACAAAATCACTGTGGATATCAATACCAGGTGTGAAGGACAGTTTAATATTAGGGATATATTATCGTCCCCCTGACCAAAGTGCACAAGAGGATTCTGAGATGGAAAAAGAAATTAGAGAGGCCAACATTAACAAAAATGTCGTGGTAATGGGTGATTTTAACTATCCCCATATAAACTGGAAAAATGCATGTTCAGGTCATAGTAAGGAGAGAGCATTCCTGGATCTGCTAAATGACTGTGGCTTAGAGCAGATGGTTGTGGAACCAACCAGGGGAGAGGTGATCCGAGACCTAATTCTATGTGGGACCCAGGACCTGGTACAGGAAGTCAGTATTGTTGAGCTGATAGGGAACAGCGACTACAATGCTGTCAGATTCAGTATCTCTGCATGCGAACAAGTGACAACTACTAATGTAGTTACATTCGCCTTCATAAAGGGAAATTTATCAATGGTGAGGGGGATAGTGTGCAGGAAGCTGAAAGGGAAAATCAAGAGAGTCAAAACTGTCCAAGATGCTTGGAGGTTATTTAAAAACACAGTCAAAAAAGCTCAGCTGGAATGTGTTCCGCAGGTTAAGAAAGGAAGTACCCAGTCCAAAAGAAAGCCACCATGGTTAACAAGAGAGGTTGAGGAAATTATCAAAAAAAGGAAATGTATTTTAGAAAATGGAAGTTCAGTTTGACTGATGAAGAATATCAGAGGGAACACAAATGGTGGCAAAAGAGAAGCAAGTTAGCTGTAAGGGAGGCAAAAAAGGATTATGAGGAACGCATGACTGCGAACATCAAGACCAGCAACAAACAGTTCTTCAAGTATATCAACAGTAGAAAGCCAGCTAGGGAAGCGGTAGGCCCGTTAGATGACAAAGGAAGAAAGGGTGTGCTAAAAGATGACAGGGAGATTGCAGAGGAGCTGAATGAATTCTTTGCATCTGTCTTCACCCAAGAGGAGGTGAGGAAAATTCCTACACCTGAACCATGCTTTTTAGGAGGCGAATCCAAGGAACTAGCGAAAATAGTGGTACACAGGGAAGAAGTGCTGGCAGCCATTGATAAACTAAATGCTACCAAATCCCCTGGCCCAGATTGCATTCATCCAAGAGTTCTTAAAGAGCTCAAGCCTATGCAACTTATCCCTGAAATCAGGCTCCATCCCTGAAAACTGGAAGATGGCCAATGTCACACCAATCTTTAAGAAAGGATCCAGGGGGGACCCGGGAAATTATAGGCCAGTCAGTTTGACATCTGTTCCTGGTAAATTAGTAGAATCTATCATTAAAGATAAAATTATGAAACATGTAGAAAAGCAAGACCTGCTGAGAAAGAGCATGGCTTTTGCAGAGGCAAATCCTGTCTTACAAACTTACTAGAGTTCTTTGAGGGTGTAAACAGACATGTGGATAAGGAGGAACCAGTGGACATTGTCTACTTGGATTTCCAAAAGGCATTTGACAAAGTTCCTCACCAGAGACTATTGAGAAAACTCAGCAATGAAGGAATAAGAGGGGAAGTCCTCCTATGGATTAAAAACTGGTTGAGAAACAGGAAGCAAAGAGTGGGTATAAATGGGAAATTCTCACAATGGAGAGATGTAGGGAGTGGTGTCCCCCAAGGATCCGTTTTGGGACCAGTGCTTTTTAACCTATTCATAAATGATCTGGAAGTAGGGGTGGTTAGCATGGTGGCCAAGTTTGCGGATGATACCAAATTATGTAGGGTGGTGAGAACTGCAAAGGATTGCGAAGAGCTCCAAGCGGACCTTGATAAAATAGGTGAGTGGGCTAAGAAATGGCAAATGCAGTTCAATGTAGCAAAATGTAAAGTGGTGCACATAGGGGCAAAAAATCCAAAAGAAAAACCTTGTGTGCTGTGAGACAAAGAAGCATAGTTAACTTTATAATGCTCTGTCTTACATAGGTGATGTAGGATTAACTGCCCAATGGCCTAATCAATGAACTGGTTGCAAGACACTGACCTCACTAGCTAATTAACATGCACACAGTTAACCCTTTCTTGTCAGGATTGTGACAGACACCTGAAATTCCTAACACATAGTCAGACAACAGGTTTTAATGGGGTCTTGACAAAATGGAAGGAAGTGTTGCAGTTCTACTGGCAATCAATATTTTTAAAACGGAGAAAGAGAAGTGTGAATAGGACCAAGGGTTTGGTCATCATTCCTGTCTTGAGACCTTCATGTGAAAGTACTGGTGAGCGTGCATTTCTTTCTTTCTTTCTTTTTTGTTGATTGTGTATTTCTGATGGTAATCTTGAGCATTAAAATGGAAAATGAGGGTATAAATTAGGTAAATGAATTTTTTTTAATTATAATTACTGGGATTAGTGGACCTTCACCTACATCTCTTTTCCATCTCCAGAAGGGCTGCAACTTACTCATATTCGGAAAAGCTGCTCTTCCAAGTCAATCTGTGAACAATATAAACCAGGATCGCAGGTCGATCCTCCCTCAAACACAACTATAATCAAAGAAGTGACCTGCAAGGCCCCATCCTTCTCAGCATCCCTCTTTCTGACTCTATCAGGATTCCTGCTGTTGAAAATCCTCTCCTGATGCACCTCTTGGAGTCCTGGCTGAGCCTTCACATCCTTTCCTCCAGATCTGATCACTCGGCCTTTTCAAAACATCTGTCTGCATCCTGGTTTTAAGAAATGAAACCAATAAAATAGTTTGACAAAGAATTGAAATCTTGAATTTGTCTTATTTTGTTCAGTCAGGGCAAAGGGGGCAAAGGGAGTAAGGAATGGTTTACCATCAGTCTAACTGTATAGCTACCAGAAAAGAGAAGGGAAAGTTTGCATAGATTCAAAATCTGATGACATTTCAAGGACCTCTAGGCTTTCTTAGCAACATTTTTGTGTCATAACTGGAATGAGGGTTCTGGCTCACCCGAGTTGGGTTAGGGATTGAAATTAGATGGATTGAGTTTGATTCTTCTGTTAGGTCAAACTTCAAGCATCACAACAAACTGTCGCAGTGGCCAATCTCCTGCACCTCAGTGAGAGACATTTTCAAAGCAAAATCAGTATCTGGACATTCTGCTCTTGATATTTTATCCCAGGAATTTTTATTTTACTCCAATGACTGGCATGACCAACTTCTTCGTGACTAAGGCCGCTTCTGCACGGAGGCGGAAGGGGTTGGGTCGGCGTAGTCCACGCCGACCCGACGACCCTCAGGAGACCGATAGCATGAAGCTTGGTCCCAGAATGCGGCCGAGCAAGCGGTTGCAAAGCTTCTTGCCCGTCGTCCAGATCAACTTACTAGTCCTAAGCGGCCCTCGAGGCGAGACGTCGCCGAGAGCCAGGGGACATGCCCCAGCTGCCCTAGCTTGTGACAGCTCTGGAGGTACGCAGGCAGCAAAGAGGGCATCGTCCCCAGACCTCGGCTGACAGCGCCAGCAAGTGCCATGGGACAGAGTAGTCGCCCGGTCGTGGAGGGAGGGAAGGCGCTTGGAAGCCGCCGTTTCCTGGCACTTAAACTCTACCGCTATGCCAAGTGAGGTTGGGAAACAATAACTTTGCGCCCGGTCGAGGAAGGCTTGGCGATGAAGGCTGGCTCTGGCTGCCCGAAGCAGCTGTACCCCCTGTCACGGCGAATGGCTCCCCTAGAGGGCTGGCGTTTTGCGGTCCCCTGGGCTCCATATTCCACGCGCCGATAATGGAAGAGACCTGTAGACTCAGTTCTGTTTAGAGATCATTCACACCAAGATTGGGCTGAAGAATATGATACATTCACATATACCCTTGATCAGTGGTGGGATTCAAATAATTTAACAACTGGTTCCAGTGGTGGGATTCAAATAATTTGACAACTGGTTGTTTACAAGCACCATTTTAACAACCGGTTCTGCTGAAGTGGTGTGTACCTGCTGAATCCCAACACTGCCCTTGATGAAAAGGTGCTTTAGAATCAAAACACAGAGTTTGGTTAGCCAGCCATTCCAGAATAATTTAGGAGGGAAGGAAGGAAGTTGCAAGGAAAGACTGCTAGGATACACCTGGCTCAAATCAGACTTGTTGCCACGTGCACTGAATCCCTGGTTGTTTCCTTGATCTGAGGTAGCTCTAACTGTGCACAGCAACAGAAATACTATCATTATCATGGAACAAAATCCTTCTGGTCTCAAGAAATCCCAGAGAGCTAATTTTATCTGACAATTCCCAAGATTCCTGGGAAGAAACTAAATGAGACCATCAAGAGGGTTTAAACAGATTATGATTTTGAAATGCAATAAAATATACGGAATTGGTAGGAAAGGTCAGGGTTGGGGAAGAAAACAGATCACAAAGGCAATGAGAACCTGGCAAAGAGGCTATCGCTGTTCAGTGTCTGATCTTTGCAATTGAAGAATCACTAGTAGGACATTTTGAGAAAGCTGAGCTCTGAAGAGCTGCTGCCAACCATAAAAGGTAATACTAAGCTAAATGGACCATTGATTTGATATGGTATAAGGCAGCATCATATAGAAAAGAACCTCATCCTCTCCATCAACCTTTACTGGCACTGAGTTTAAAATGTTAAACGAAAATTGCAATCCTCACAGCGATTGAAAGAAATTTGGTGGCCTGCATCGTTATGTGAGAGTGACCTAAAAGAGTTATGTGAGAGTGACCTAAAATTATGTGAGAATGACCTAAAAGAAAGTGTACTGTTTCCTTGTGGGTGAATAAGGTATCCCCTTTTAACAGCAGTCTGATAAACATTCCCCACATAGGGAAGTCTGTTACACACTGTGTAATACCTCTGTGAATTTAGGGTTGGTAAATGGGAAAAAAATTCGGCCCCGGTTCGGATTCGGGCCCAATTCGGATGAATGGGGTCGGATCCTGATCCGAACCGCCAACTCTGTGATACACCTCTGAAGATGCCAGCCACAGATGCAGGCGAAACGCTAGGAACAAGATCCACCTGACAACGGCCACACAGCCCGGAAAACCCACCGGAACAGTTGAAACTGGCCGTGAAAACCTTCAACAATACTTTGTTCATACATGGTTTGGAGCTGAGAGTGAACAGTGCCAAGACTGCAGATGATACAAAATTATGCAGAGTGTTGAAAACCAAGGGTGACTATGAAAATCTCTACAAGGATGTCCACAAATTGAATGACAACAGTATGGCAAATGAAGATCATTGTTGGTAAGTGCAAGGTCATGTTGGAACAAAAAAAAAAAACCCCACTCAGTTTAAACTTTATACTAATAGGATCTGACAATACAATATAATACAATACAATAAACCTTTATTGGCATAACATGTTGAGGTGTGAATAAACACCGTTACTGAATTTGAAGAAAATTATACTTGCCGTCTATGAACAGTTATACATACCAGCGTCACAGTTCATTTATGAAAAGGATAACGTGAATTAGAAATTTGACAGTTAGTTTGATTATAAAACTTTACATTGTAGACTTCTGGTCACTGTATGCTGTAGTCTGGGGCAGGGATCAGAGAGTGAAATGCTAGTTTCCCTGAAGATGGTAGAGTGAATGCAGTGTATGTTCACCCTTTTTCACAATTTCACAGCTACTTCCGGTCCCGCCCCCTGAATTAAAGTGTGGATTAAAGGGCTAGGGTGAATTAAAGTGGGAGGGGAATTAAAGGGTGAATAAAAGGTGAATTAAAAGGGTGAATAAAAATGCTTGAAACATGTGTTTGATTTTATTTGGGCTGTGTGTGGAAATTGGTTTGTGTTTTGTGTGTTTTCACGATGCTGTAGTCTGGGGCAGGGATCAGAGAGTGAAATGCTTGTTTCCCCGAAGATGGTAGAGTGAATGCAGTGTTTGAGAAGGGGACTTCCCCAGGTTTTTACACGCTCTGTGGAGAACACAGAGTGCATAAGCAAACCCTGTCCTTTAAATCCCACAGCACCCTGTGTTTTACACTTCCCCAGTTTTTACACGTTCTGTGAACACAGAAAAGCAAACCCCCCACCACATTTCTCTCTCTTTCTCTGGAAAGCATGGTTCTCTCTTGCTGTGCACACAAAGCAGTCCCTCTCCCTCCCACCCCAGTGTTTTAAATTCAAACAGTCCTATGATTTTGCAGCTTGTGGTTTTGCAGCCTATTATACATACTCTTTAATTCCCCAAACTGTGAGCTTTTTGCTCATTCACCCTCCTTTCCCAAAATTCGCTGGCTGAAACGAATGCATTTCCAAAATACACAGAAGGATACAACAACACCCCCCCCCCCTGCACCAGAGATCCACACAGCATCCTCCTTAGGAATGGGGAAAACAATTAGTCAGCACATCCTGCCAGAAGCTAAAAATAGCTCACATTCCCAAAACTGTGAGCATTTGCTCCTTTGAAAAGTTTCCTGCAGGAAGCTAAATTAACTCGCACACTTTATAAAATGATATCAAATGGGCGTGAACCATTGGGATAGGGAATACAAGTTCTGAGGTGTTTCCTGCAATATGCTAAAAATAGTTCACCCATCCCCCAAAGCCTTTTCACATCCTTCAGCCCGAGTGCAAAGCAGAATCTCTCATTTCAAAAGTAGAGAGGCTGACAGCCCAGAGCCTCCAGGCTGTTTTGGGTCCTCTCAGGAAAGAAAAGCACTGTCTAAATCAATCAATCAATCAATCAATCAATCAATCTTCAACTGTGGGAGGATCCAAGGTTGGCAAGGGATTCCTGCATGCACAGAATAATCTGTTCAAAGGTGCAAGCTATGTCATTCTTTTCCTTCTGTTTATTTGGGGGAAGTTCCCCCCCCCCACTTTTGGCATCAGGGGCTTATCTACAGAAAACACATGCCTATGGCTGGGTTGTGTAAAGTTGCCAAGGGCTGGACAGCAGGCAGAGTGAAACCAGATGCACAGATGGCACGGCTTTGGTGGTTGAGAAGGCAGGCAGGGGAAGCAGCTTCCTTCAAGTGGACCTCTGGGCATGTGCCATCGCTGCCACACCTTAGATTCGCCACTGCTGGGCAACCCTACTTGTAGCATATATTGTTCAGCTTTGTGTGTCAATACCTACTGATACTATGTATCAGAAAAGAGGAATAACCAGAACCTATGGGTAGCAGAGAAGGATTATGAAATCAAACATTAAGTCTTTTTATCAGCGAGGAAGATAAACACTCCAGCATTGAGTGTTCCAGGAAATATAGAGCAGGAAGTATGAGAATAGGACTTACCCCAACAGTTTCTTCCTTTTTTGGCATAACTTAACTCACCTTTGTTTGTTACGAGGCATACTTTAGCCAAGAGTCCAAAGTGGAAGCAGTGGGGTGGGATGGGACAGAACTAGAGATAAGATCATAGGAAGAGGCCACCTTGAGCATGGGCTTTTGATAACCAAGGCTGACCTTTCATGCTGACTATAATTTGGGATACCCTTTTAAGTTTTTTTTGGAAGGGGGGGTCTGAAAACACTTTAACATAAAGTTAGCTTGACCCAAGTGCACAAACAAAAGAGAAAACACTGAAACCATGTAACAAACAATAAGTTTACTTTTCATTTCTCTTGTCTCTGTGTCCCACTTTAACGTTTTCCTCCAAGGAAGTTTGGGCATGATGGTTCTCCCTGTTTATCCTAACAGCAGTCTGTCTGGTAAAGTGGAGATATGGTACCTGGCCCAAGGTTGTCCACAGGACCTCGTGGTCAGCTAAGGATATTGATACTAGTTCTCCAACTCCTCGTCAAAAATTGTAACCAGTGTAAGCCACTGGTTTATTCCTATATTACTTCTATTTCTCTTCCTGCTTCTCTATCCAGATATCTTCATGGTACTGATGCAATATACCTTGGGTCAGTTTGTAACTGAGGATTGAAGCCCACTATGGCAACTCCAGCAAGGGAGAAACTGAGGAGGTTTTCCATTGCTCTTCTCTGCACAGTTGTATAATGCTATAGAGTCCACTTTCATTTGGTCCAGAAGAACTGATAGCTGAATCCAGATCATCTGTAATGCTGGGACATCTTAAGTCACTACCTGGAGGTTGGCAGCTCTCATGAATATGCTTGAATCCCCAGAGCACCTATCATTAATTGATTCAGACCCCTTGTTAGAAGAATGGGGATTGCTTCGCGTTTGTCGAGAGGGAGTTTACGAGGAAATGAATGGGGGACCAGGAAGTTCCTCACAGCCCAAAGGCTCTTGGGCTGGATGGACCAGCTGTGGTTGCCAACCACCAGGTGGGGACTGGCATTGTCCCAGAAGAATAATTGATCTCCGACACTGTTTAGCTTCTCAGATATGAATAGATTAGGCTGAACAATGCCACCTTTCTTCTTTCTTTCAGGTGGTGGTGGAAAGTGCCATAATATCACAGTTGACTTATGGTAACCCCATAGGTTTTCCAAGGGAAGAAAAGTTCAGAGGTGGTTTGGCATTGCCTGCTTCTGAATACATAGCCTGTATTCCTTGGAGGTCTCCCATCCAAATACTGGGTTGAGGCTAAGAGTGTGTGACTGACCCAAAGTCCCCCAGCAAGATTCCATGGCAGAGTGGGGTTTGAAACTGGGATCCTAATCTTACACCTTCACTACTACACCATGCTGGCTTCCTGTTAATTCATGGCGACTTGATGGCATGTATGACACACACATTGAGTATGTTCTTTATCTGCTTGTGAACCTTCCACACTGCTTTCACAATCTAAATATTTCACAATCCTAGGAGCAGCAGTGGCGTAGAAGGTTAAGAGCTCACGTATCTAATCTGGAGGAACCGGGTTTGATTCCCAGCTCTGCCGCCTGAGCTGTGGAGGCTTATCTGGGGAATTCAGATTAGCCTGTATGCTCCCACACACGCCACCTGGGTGACCTTGGGATAGTCACAGCTTCTTGGAGCTCTTTCAGCCCCACCTACATCACAGGGTGTTTGTTGTGAGGGGGGAAGGGCAAGGAGATTGTAAGCCCCTTTGAGCCTCCTGCAGGAGAGAAAGGGGGGATATAAATCCAAACTCTTCTTCTTCTTCTTCTTTATTGTTATTGGAAATAATGGTATCATCTGTGTAAAATAGAAGAGCCAAACCACACCTTCTTTTAAAAAAAATCAAAACGTTGATCTTTTCAAAGCAACTGAAGTGGAACTTTGATTGCATAATGTTTGGTGCGACATGTACAACCGTGTACATTTCTGATGGTTGTCATAGCTCTGCCTTCCTTTATAAGGTAGAGTAGAAGAAACCAAACAAACCCAACATTCAGAGTTGATGAGGGCAGCCATATGTGTCTTACTCAAGCACACCCGTAAGAACTTGTGGTGAGTCAAGCAATCCCATTTTTTTCTGTTTCTCATACAAATTTTTAAAGTTTGGCTATGATATGAAGTACACTGAACAAGTCACGGAATGCTGTGTGTTCCTTTCTGATTCTTCTTTACAACCATGTATTCATTTTATTTTTATAAAAATGCATACTGCACAGTGAATTCTGACTTTTTGGAGGCAGGAGACTGGTGCACTTGAGGACTTCTTAATTCATTCCCCATCTCTTCCTCTCTGAGGACACACTGAGGGAATTATAGAAGTTGTTTTCTTCTTCTCCTGTTATCTGGATTCCATCTCTGGTTTTGCTTGCACCACCATTTCAGAGGTGAAGTCTTGAGCCCAACCAGAACTTGTTTGGTTGCTTGTAAAAGTTCCAGTGGGAGCTTCTTTCTATCATAATTTCCTCCCAATTGGTTTTTCTGTGTGTACTTACCTCATTTTAATTTTTTTCAACATTTTTAATTGTCTTTCTTATATGAGTTGGGGAGTTACCAGTGTCAGGGGCTCATACAAAACCTTTCATTGTGACCTAAAGTAGTCTTGCTGGGAATGTCTGAGCAGGCCTTTCTTCAGCATCAATTTGGCAGAATAAAGGTTTGCCTGCTTCATAAAGAAGCGCTGGATTCCTCTTGCGTTCATGACTGGGAATACCAGTCTCATATGTATCATCAGTCTCTGGTTTGTTTGTTTTGGGAAACAATGCAGAGACACAAATGCCACATACTGTCCTAGAGGCACAACAAAACATAGCAAGAACTGACCAAGGTTTGGCATTTTTTTGTAATTCCTGAACTTATTCTCTATCATATTCAGCAGAAATAATTCAAGTTTTAAAGCTTTGTTAAGTTTAAGTTATCATCTTCATTTCTTCCTCAATCTCTATCCAAAATGTATCTATCTTTTTACATGACCATCATACATGATCAAATGAACCAACTGTATTTTAACCATACATGATCCATACATTTCCAACGGAGTAGCATTTTTTGCTCATTCCTCAAGAAGAATTAGGCTACGGCCTAGACAATAAACATACTACCACTACAAGTTTATCCTGAGGCTTTCTCACTGATAGATCCAGTTTTCTGAAGTTGCTCCCTGGACTCCAGAAAGTCAGGAATGGCAGAGGGGTCATTCAGTCATGGTGGGGACAATCAGTGGTCCAGAAGTGGATGGGAAGAAAAACCAACTTCTACAGTTATGGGGTCCTATCCTTAAGTTCAGCCCAGGGTCTCAGAATCACTAAGACCACCATAGCTTAGGACAGTTCCTACTCCTTCTAACCGGCTAAGATTGATTCTCACTCTAATTGAACATGATCAAAAAATACAGACTTATAGTAGGCTTGATAGGTTGTCTATTAACAAGACTGGCCAACAGCCAATTTCAGGGATGGATGCAAAGAAAGTGCTGATGCCAGATGTGCTTTGGGATGGAAGCGCCTTCAAAATGGCGATTCATTCCTTTAATAAGAATGTTGGTGGTCCTTTTAAACCAGAGGAACAATTGGCCCAAGAAGCAGAGCATTTGTATAACCCCCCTTTAGCAAATCGTAGAAAGAAGTTGAGTTAATCATGAACATTTATGAAATAAAAGACCTTCTTCCCTTCTTCCATGTATGCATCCATTCCAAGAATTGAACAACCACTCTAGGAAAGAGAGTTCACTTCACTGAAAAAAGAGAATTTTGCAACAGCTGCCACCACTATGAAGACTCTCTTGGGATTCCTTCTCTTCTCTGTTCTTCTTGCAACAGGTAAGCAGTGCCTGCTAGCCCTCTGATGATTTCCCCTTTCAATTACTTTCAGTTACTGAAATATGCTCTCTTGGAAGTGATAGAAAGGCAACATTCATACTTGCAAACCCAGATGGTTCAGGCTTGCCTGACCTCATCAGATATTGGAGGCTAAGCAGGATAGTCCTTGATTAGCATTTGGATGTCAAAACTGCCAAGGAAGTCCAGATTTGCTCTGCAATGGCAAACCATTTCAGAATGGTTCATTCTGCACAGCACAAATAAGATGTCTGGGGGATGTTACAAAAAGTGGTGACTTCTTCTTTTTAAAAAATCAGACAGCCCAAATAAGACATCCTGAGGAGGTTTTTTTTGTTAAACCACTAAGTTCTCTAGTCAGTTTCCTCCTCAGATCATGTCCAACATTATGTGTACTGCTGAAGGGATTCTCCCCACCTCCATTTGCTGAAGGTTGTCCCAGGACATTTGCTCGTCAGGCTCTGGGCCTGGGCGCCTTTTCAGACCGAAAGGTACATAGTTGTACTCTATGTAGTCTTCAGCCTGAAAAGGCACCTAGGAGCAGAGCCTGCAGAGCAAACATCCTGGGGCAACCTTCAGCAAATGGAGACGGGGAGAATCCCTTCAGCAGCACCCAAAATGTTGGGCAGGAACTGAGGAGAAAACTGACTAGAGAGCTTAAATGTTGGGCAGGAAGAATCAAATGCTTCCTGAGCTGCCGAGCTACACAAAGCTAGGCTGGAGTTGACTTGCAGATGACATCTGGAAAAAAAGGTGCACATCTTCAAAAAAAGATGCCTTGAGCTGAAATGAGGCATCCTGAGGATGACATTATAGGCATTGTTGTAACATTAAGGATTCCCCCTCCGCATATCATGGTAGAAGATGTACAAGGAATCCTACAGTATTCTGGGAAATGGTGACATCACTTCCTGTAATGCAGCCAGAAGTGATGTCATGGCATCATTGGATGTCATTTCATCCACTCCATTTCCCCATCACCCCTTCATCAAGCAGCAGCAGGGAACTGAGCCCAAGGAGGATGTGTATAAGAACCAACAAGATTGTAGGGTGAAAAAAAAAAGCAAAACAGCTTTGAGGAGCATCTGATGAAGACTGGATTTTTTCCAGGCAAATATTCAAGAAGGGGGGGGGGGGGGGATTTAAAGCTGTTTTAGAAGGTTCCCCAAGATCCACCCTCATTTGTGGGATTCATCTCCTTCTACTGCCAGTTAACGTAGGTATCAATCAATCTTTATTATGGTCATTGAGCAGTTGAAGGGAGATGAGATACAAACAATTAAAAAGGTAAAATTTGGAACAATAAATATATAGCCTTCAAAGAGAATCTGCTGAAAAAAATGGGAACTTAAGAAACATATAGGAACATCAAAGGAAATGGAAAAAAGAATATAAATTGAAAAGAAATTAAAAAAAGCTTAACAGCTTAAAAAAAAAGGAAGGGGTAGGCATAAGAGAACAATGGGAATTTACAAACAGAAACATATCACTACCAAGTCACTTATTGGCTGTAGTGTGGCCAAGTCCACACAGGAAATGCATAATGGGTTGCAGTCATGATAAAGGAACCAGTTTTTCCACGTTTTTTCCATTCAAATGCATTCCATGCAGGGCAGCAATTGGAGACACACTATGAAACAATCACAGGTTGCTGCCATGCCTTCACACAGAGATGCTTCTTTTATTAATTACTTGCTACACATGCGTAAGCTTCATGCAAGCATGCACAAATGAACCACCAGGGCCAATGTCCCACAATATGACTGGCTGCACTTGTACAACTATGCAGACACAACCCACAATATTTTTAAAAATATTTTTTTTTATTGATATTTTGGAATTATTACAGATTTTATTGTACATCTTATATTTCATCCTCATATCCTTTCCCCCCTTTTTCCTCCCCCTCTTCTTTTCTTCTTTAGATTGTGCAGCAGCAGGTCCATTCTTTTCAATCTTCTTGTCCATTTTCTTCTGTAATTCCAATTTTTTGCTTAACCAGTCTTTGGAATTCCACCCAGGTCCCCTTCATATCTTTTTGTTTTTATTGCGATATTTGGTTTGTTGACTTTATGTCAAAACTTTCTAATTGTATTTGCTCCATATATATTCCAACCATTTCTGCATTGTCCACGATTTTTTTGCTAACTTTCCCACCCCAATGCCTATTACTGCATGGGCCGCTCTGATCACTTGAGTTTGAAAACTTTCTCTTTCTTTGTTCTATTGTTATATAATCCAATATGCCTAAAAATAATAAATCTATGTTTATCTTTATTTTTTACCTTAGCATATTTTTCTATATATATTATAACATTTTTCCCTCAAATGTTTACCTCTGGACATTCAAGCCACATATGAGTTTATATTGCATTTTATCCCCCCACAATGCCAACATTCCGGACTGAGTCCATGCACTTATCATATATGCCAACTGTTTTTTGGTGTTCTATACCATTTTAATATTAGTTTCTTCTCCAACTTTGCATATTTCTCTATTTTTATCTCATTTATATTGTCTATTGTTTGTTTTAATAAGTTCTATGTCTTTCACTCCATCTTGTTGCCATTTTCCACTACAGCTCTTACCATAAATCCTTGATCTTCTATCATGTATTTATATAGCTTACTCTAACATTTTTCCTTTCCTTTCATCATATATTTTATACAATTTTTCATTATACAATCTTCCTCCATCCCTGGAGTCTTTTGTCTTTTCCCAGATTCCCTCTTAATATTAACCAGTTCCTCTTTACCTCCCTTTCTCCTACCATAAGATGTGGGAATGTTATTAAATCTCCTCTTTCGTTATACAAATGTGCTACTTTATGTGTATTCCCTTGTCTTTACATAGAGATCTTATTGCCTTGTCCTCCCTTCCTTTCCGACCATGCTCCCTGGAGTGGTGCCGTGTCCAAGAATCCCTGGCAATCCCATTTCCCCCCTTCCATTTCTCTCCAAAATTTCCACCTAACACTTTTAGAGGTGCTTTTAGGTTTTTTTTTGTCTTTCTGTTTTTGAACAACTTGAGTATATTCCAAAGCTACCAATGTTTCAAATTTATCTCATTTTCAAATTTCATCCATCTATCCTCTTTTATCTATTTGAATTCCCATCAAACTTTTTTATTTGAAGATTTCCCCTCATCCCCCACAATATTTTTTTTAAAGAATGAGGGGGCCACCCTGTGAAATTAAAAAATATAAATATAAGAAAATAATGTAGATTGCACATCAGCGCTGCATTGGTATCATTGATTTATATTTTTTGTACTTTAAACTACCAATAACACGCATCAATATTCACATCTAAGTAATTCACTTACATATAGTGAGATGTGTATCTCCACTGATACATGGGTAGGAATTACTTGGAGATGAAAATCTGATACGATGTTACAATGTTTAAAGAATTACAAAAAAAATCAATGATACCAATGTCCTGATTCGATAAATGTCAATATTATCTATATATATAAAGAAGCTAACAGTGTTTTGTTGATGACAGTATACCTCAGGTAACTGCTGGAGCCAATTCCTCTGAAGAGATTCCCAGCCACTATAGTCAGCCAGTGAGAGGAGTGTGTTTTAGATGGTCCACATAGCTGGAAATTTCACACCTGGCCCAGGTAAAGCGTGACCTTCTTTTCCTGGTAAGCTCCATGAGTGAGAAGGACAATGCAGCTGCCTGTTTGTAACTGTCACCCTTATAGAATGTTCATTGCAGCTTAGAGATGTTAGGCTCAGGGTGGCCAGATGTGAGCAGTTGAAAACAGTGCATAGGCAGTAACTCAAGGTGGAGGTGAAACACTGTACATACACACACATACCTGAGAGGGAGAGGAAGGGGAGGGGGAGGGGTGGCATGTCAAAGGAGAGAGGGAGGCAGGGGGCCCAGCATCTTGGTATGACCCACCCACCCTAGTCTTCCTATATATATATAAAATCTATCCAGTTCATTTCTGGCATTTTGACAGGTTGATCTCCCAAACTACTGGACCCGATTAGCTTTGAAATTTTCACACAATGTTGGCAGTTGCATGCGGCCCGGTTTCTCTACTGTTTCCCACACCTCCTGTTGTGTTACATATGTCACAACTGTGCCTGTTATTGTGTACCACGACACACCTGTATGACAGTTGGAACCACAGATTCTGTTCCGTAACAAGCGCCATCTGCTTTGGCCGTCAAAGGCAAGCACCCTGGGATACAAGGGAATCAACCATGCCTTCCCTTGAAAAACCGCTGCCATCTGGAGTGAAAGGCATGGGTTCCATCATCTGGACTTAGCCCCACCCACCCCTAGGCGGAGGAAGGGAAAGCGTTAGGGAGAGTCTGGGGAGTTTTCCCTGGACCAAGCGTTCTCACAGAAATTTGGACACAAGCGTAGAGTCATGCCTCCCAGCATGGTTTTCACCTAGAGACTAATTTGCACATGCAAGGGAAGGGAGGTAGAAAAGGAGAAACAGGTCCAGCCACCTGGACATGGCCCACCCACTTTAGCAGAGGGAAGGGAAACATTAGGAGAGAGGAGGACAGGGCAGAAGGGAGTGCCATGCAAGGGAACAGAGAGAGAGAGAGTGAGCGAGGGGCCCCTTGCCTCCACTCCGCTTGCAAGCATTGATGCAATGACACATGTTTGAACCCGTTAAGCTTCCCCCTTTCTTTCTTTTCCACTTCACCAGACTCAGCCACAGCAAAGCGTGGCATGGAGCCCATGAGTTTCTTATAATATTTATATTTCTTTGCATTTATGTTTGCTTTCGCTCACCTTGCATATTGTAACAATAATTTTGCCTCCCAGGAAGGGGGCCTACAGCAACGTGGTGGAGACAACTTCCCCTGAAGTGTGGAAGACAGGGGGGGGGGAAAGGGAGGGGAAAAAGTGCTTCCTGCCTGGCTATTCATTTGGATGCGGCTCCAACTTGGGATTTTTAAAAAGGATCTCCTAGGCAGCAGCTTCCCTGCGGTTGGCGTTCCCCATACAAGAGCTTCCAAGTGCTCTGGGGAAACGCCTTGACTTCACGGCCCTTGAGCAGTAGAGTCACTTGAGAGGCTGATGCTCTGAGGCCGGCGCAGCTGCACCACCCTGTCATGAGATGGCGGCTTGGAGAGCGGCGTTTTACCGCATCTCCAGGCCGCCATTGATTGCCCGTGCAGAAACGGCCACAGTTTACAACTTTAGAGGGGATAAATGGTTGCATTATTAATGACCTAGCAAAACCAAATCGTTGTCTCATAAAAGACCCAATATACAGGATAAATTATCTCTAAGTAAAATTTAACAAATATGTACATTTTATATACACTTTCTTCACACACGTGTATAATTATTTTTTTTAAAAAACTGGGTTGGGGAAAATAAAACAGGGCTAATTTCAAGTGCTGCTAAACTAAACCTGGGAACACTGGGTGTTATATCAGAATAGGAATTTAAAACATCTCTCCAAAACATAAGCTTTGTAAGATTCTTTCTGTTCTCTTCCCAGGTGACTCTTTGGAGTGTCAAATATGCAGTGCCCGCCCATGGGAACACCTGCACTTCTGAGAAGCATCCCTGTTCATCTGGCCAGGATACCTGTCTGACCCTCGTTGTTGAAGGCATAGTAGGTGGGTAGAACAGATCCTCAGTCAATCCACACCAATGAAAAGGTTCAAGACTTGCACATGCTGCTTGTGTATTTTTTTAAAATATTTCTAACACATTCATTTACAAGCATCTTTGGGACAGCATCCAACAACATAAATCATTTGAAAAGTCACCAGTAAAAAATTCCAAAGCAACAGCAACCAAGAGGCAGGCAAAAAGCTCAGAGGGAAGAATATAGTAAGATGTCTTTGCTTGGAGTGCCAAAGAAGGAGGGGACAGAGAAGAGAAGCAGTGGGAGAGAACAGCAGTTGTAGGCCAGAGAAGGGGCTGAGGGAGCTTCGGATTTTAGCTTTACAGGGGGGCTTTTTCTCCAAAGCCACATCTTTTTAAACAGTGTATTTTAAACAAGGGGGGGTTTCTCTTTTTCCTCCCTTGTCCCTAGGGCTTGCTTTGATTGGTGGGGAGGCTGCTAAAGGGGTGGGAGCTTCTCACATTTGTAAATCTCTTTTTCAGTTGAGTGCTGAAGGGGATTTTGGGGCTTCTCACATTTTTAAATCTTGTCAGTCTCTGGAACCAGCAGAGAGGAAGGAGGGAGCAGTGGGGAGAGGGAACAGCAATACAGTGGAGCCCAGAAAGGGGCTGAGGAGGGCTGGGATTTTTTCTTTACAGAGGGCTTTTCTCAAAGCCACATCTTTTAAACAGTGTATTTTTAAACAAGGGGTTTCTCTTTTTTCTTCTCTCCTTGTCCTAGGGCTGCTGATTGGTGGGGCTAAAGGGGTTGGGCTTCTCACATTTGTAAATCTTTTCAGTTAGTGCTGAAGGGGGTGGGAGAGCTTCTCACATTTTTTAAATCTTGTCAGTTAGTCCTCTCTGGAACCAGTAGCGGCGTGCCCTAGCAGTCTTGTAGCATGGTGTTTACTACTAAATAGGAACATATTTTAGAAAGGGATAGTAGAAGGTATAGAAACCTTGTACAGAGGGAGGCACTAATTGAAATCCAATATTTGAATATCTAAACAAAATTAGATATGAGGCAGGGGAAGCCAGCAGGGGGAGGAGGGGCTTTCCAGTGTTTTGCACCTGGGAAGTGTCCACATGTATGACTATCTGCCACTAGGGGCAGGAAGTCATGGAGGTGTGCCCTGGCATGCAATGAGCTCCCTGGCACTCAAAGAGAGGAGCGATGATAGTTCTCTGCCCCCCGGAAAGAGCCATAAGGTGGCAACGAACCACCAAGTGAAGGAAGCTGAGAGAGGCAGAGGGGCAACAAGCAGAGGCTTTCAGGGGACCCTATGGCACGGCCGGGTCCCACTCCCAAGGGTGACATCTCTTCCAGATGTCATGTGGAGAGAATGAGAGTCCTGGGTGTGCGGAGGGTGCCAGTCTGAGGGTGGTGGAAAGAGATGCTCCCCTTAGATGGGACCCCTTCCTTAGCTGGTGGTCAGGATATCCTCTTCAGCTTTACTGAGGATACCCCTCAGAAGGAGGTGTGGGAGCTCAACTTGTAGTGGGTGATTGATCATTAGGAATATAGAGAGTTGGAGTTTGTGACAGAGGCGTTGATGACCCAGCATGGTGACTTGCACTGCACCTGGTGTGAAAGGTTCTGCAGGATGTCAGCTTGCCCGTCCTAAGATGAGCTGTTAGCAGACAGTGCTGGAGGTGGAGTCAGCAGTTGTGAGGTCCCACATTCAGGTACACCAATGACATTGGGAAAATATAGCCGGGAAGTTCCTGGAAGCTAGAATTTAGGCTGCTAGGAAAAGGTTAAAAATCCAAGAACCCCCAAAGGTGGCATTCTCCCAGGAGAATGCTACCTGTTCCGCAGCACTTGAGGCGAGCTAGGCAAAGCAGAGATACAGGGGACTCAATGCGTGGATGAGAAAGGTGGGTGTAAAGGCAGAGGGGTTTCAGCTTTGTGTCAGGAACTGGGGAGCCTTTTGGGATAAGAGCAGGCACCTGTACACAAAGGGATGGAGGCTTCATCTTAACCAAAGAGGAACCAGGCTGCTGGCGGCTCAAGCGATTAAAAAAAGGTGGCAGAACAGCTTTTAAACTGATCCCTTGAGGGGAAAGCCGACAGGAGCTGAGGTGACTTCGGTTCCAAAGAATACAGAGTCCATGGGGATGCAGACAGAGAGGGAGGTTTTTCTAAATCCAACCACATACATGAGGAGCATAGCAATGTGATAAGTGATAGTGTCTACAAAAGGCTAAGAGGGCTAAAACACATAGAAATCCCAGGTTAGGGACAGCAGAGACAGAGTATACAGAGTCTCTCTATGCTAATGAGTAGGAAGCATTAGAGCTACTCTATGCTAATGAGTAGAAGCATTAGACCTCTATGCTAATGGTAAACATTAGACCTAAAATGGAGTACAAGAGTTTTGAAGGGAGGACATTGATATAGTGGGCATCACAGCAGAGACATGGTGGAATGAGGAGGGAACCAGTTGGGATGCTGTTATCCCCAGGTTACAGAGCTCTACAGGAAAGGATGGGACAGGGCGTATTGGGGGTGGGAGGTGGCCCTCTACATCAAAGAGGAAGCATAGTGTCACATATAAAATAGAACAATGCAGGGGGGAGCTAGTTCCTCTACAGAAGCACTGTGGACCCTATCAATTACCAGGGGGGTGAAGCATGGATTTAACATTAGGGAATATATTATCGAATCCCCTGACCAAAGTGCACAAAGAGGTTGAAGGATGGAAAAAAGAAAAAAATTAGAGAGAGCCAACAAAAGCAAAATAATATGCGTGTGTAATGGGCGATTTTAACTATCCCCAGCATAAACATTGGAAAAATGCATGTTCAGGTCATAGTAAAGGAGAGAACATTCCTGGATTATGCTAAAATGACCTGTGGCTTAAGAGCGAGATGGTTGTGGAACCAACCAGGGGAGAGGTGATCCTAGATCTAAATTCTATGTGGGACCCAGGACCACAAGCAGATGCGGGAAGTCAGTGTTGTTTAGAGCCTATAGGGAACAGCTGACCACAATGCTGTCGAGATTCAGTTATCTCTGCATGCTTGAACAAAGGGTGACAACTACTAAATGTAGTTACATTAAGCCTTCCAGAAAGGGAAATTTCTCAAAGAGAGTCAAAAAATGGTCCCAAGGTTGCTTGGAGGTTATTTAAAAACACAGTCTTAAAAGCTCAGCTGGAATGTGTGTTCATAAGAGTTAGAAAGAGAGCAGCTGCCTTAGTCCAAAAGAAAGCCACCATGGTTAACAAGAGAGGGTTGAGGAAATTGTGGGAAAAAAAAGATGCTCTTTTTAGAGAAAATGGAAGTCCAACTTAACTGATGAAAGAATTACCAGAGAGAACACTGGAAATGGTGGCAAAGAGGAAGCAGAAGTTAGCTGTAAGGGGAGGCAAAAAAGGATTATGAGAGGCACATGGCTGCGAACATCAAAACTAGCAACAAACAGTTCTTCAAAATTTTACATCAGAAAGCAAGGAAGCCAGCTAGGGGAAGCTGGTGAGGCCCGGTTAGATGATGATGAAGGAACAAAAGGTGTGCTAAAAGATGACAGGGGAGATTGCAGAGAAGCCTGAATGGGAATTCTTTGCATCTGTGTCTTCACCCAAGAGGAAGGTGAGGAAAATTCCTGCACCTGAACCAAGCTTCTTAGGAGGTGAATCCAGGGAACTAGGCAGAAGATAGTGGTAGCAGACAAGGAAGAAGTTCTGGCAGCCATTAATAAACTAAATGCTACCAAATCCCTATTGCCCAGATTGCATTCATCCAAAGAGTTCTTAAAGAGCTCAAAGCATAGAAATTGCTGATGTTCTGCTCACATTAATATGCAACTTATCCCTGAAATCAGGCTCCATCCCTGAAGACTGGGAGAGATGGCCAATGTCACACTGGAAATCTTTAAGAAAGGGTCTAGGGGGGGACCCAGGAAATTACAGGCCAAGTCAGTTTTGACATCCCTGTTCCTGAAGTAAAATTAAGGTTAGAATCTATCATTAAAAGATAAAATTATTAAACTTATGTAGAAAAGCAAAGACCTGCTGAGGGAAAGAGTCAGGCATGGCTTTTGTAGAGAAACAAGTCCTGTCTTACAAACTTACTAGAGAGTTCTTTGAGGGTGTAAAACAGCAGACATGTGGATAAGAGGGGGAACCAGTGGACATTGTCTACTTGGATTTCCAAAAGACTTTTGACAAAGTTCCTCCACCAGAGACTGTTGAGAAAACTCAGCAATGAAGAAGGAATAAGAGGAGAAGTCCCTCCCTATGGATTAAAAAAAAAACTGGTTGAGGAACTTGGGGAAACAAAGGGGTGGGTATAAATGGGAAGTTCTCACAATGGAGAGATGCTTAGAGGAGTATAGGTGTCCCCAAAGGATCACCATTATAATGGGACCAAGTGTCTCTTTAACCTATTCATAAATGACCTGGACAGAGTAGGGGTGGGAATTAGGTGTAATGGTGGCCTAAGTTAAGCAGATGATACCAAATTATGTAGGGGTGGTGAACCACAAAGGATTGCGAAAGAGCTCCAAGTGGACCTTGATAAATTAGGTGAGTGGGCTAGAAATGGCAAATGCAGTTCAAAATGTAGCCTAAAATGTGGAAGAGTGAAGTGCACTTTTATAGGGGCAAAATCCAAACTTCACCTGCACGCTACAGGGGGGTCACAGTGCTATCAGTCACAGACCAGGGGAAGAGGGATTTGGGCGTCTTAGTTGATAGTTCCATGGGAATGTCAACTCAATGCATGGCAGCTGTGAAAAGGAGGCAAACTCTATACTGGGGATAATTAGGAAAGGAGTTGATAATAAAACTGCAAGGAGTTGTCATGCCCTTATATAAAAGCAGTGAGTGCGACCCGCTTACTTGGAGTACAATAATGTTCAGTTCTGGTAGCCACATCTCAAAAAGGATATCGAAAGAGAGAGATAGAAAGAAAGTGCAGAGAAGAGCAACGGGATGATTGAAGGATTGGAGCACCTTCCTTTATAGGGAGGAGAGGCTGCAGCGTTTGGGACTTCTTTAGTTTGGAGAGGGGAGGCGTCTGAGGGGGGGATATGATTGAAGCCTATAAAAAAAATTATGCATGGGGTAGAAAATGTTGACAGAGAGAATTTTTCTCTCTTTCTCTCCTGTCACCTAGAACCAGGGGGCATTCATTGAAAATGCTGGGAGGAGGAGAAATTAGGACTAACTAATAGAAAGGAAACACTTCTTCATAGCGACGTGTGATTGGTGTTTGGAATATGCTGCCACAGGAGGAGGTGGTGAGTAGCCACTAACCTGGATATTAGCTTTACAAAGGGCTTGGACAGATTTATGGAGGAGAGTCAATCCTATGGCTACCAATCTTGATCCTCCTTGATCTCAGATTACCGTCAAATGCCTTAGCAGACCAGGTGCTCAGGAGCAGCAGCAGCAGCTTGAGAGAAGGCCATTGCTTTCACATCCTGCATGCTTGAGCTCCCAAAGGCACCCTGGTGGAGGCCACTCACGAGGTAGCAGAATGCTGGACCTAGATGGACTCTGAGTCTGATCCAGCAGGCTAGTTCTTATGTTCTTATGTTCTTATGACAATAGAACATAAATGTTGTCCCCTAAAATTCCAGCCTCTCTGAGGAGGTGAGTGTAAAATCCACAGCCATACAAGAGATTGTAGGATTGAACTGTTTATTACAAAAAAAATTAGAGATTCCACAGGTGTTGGGAAATTGCTTCCCCTGATTGAATAATGAAGCAGAGTGGGAAAATAAAGGAGACCAAAGAGACTTTTTTTACTGTGATTATAAAAGAAGAAAATGCTTTTACTTAACTAAATCAGGATAGGGGGATACAAATACAAAACCTTTAATGGCATATAAAGGGAGGTGAGTAAAAAAAAAAAATTACAGATTATGTTTAAAACCAATTGACTCAGAAAATTTACACAAAGGGTTTCACTCTTGATCCAAGTGCCTTTGTTTAAAACCTGGCAACTAGAGGATTCAGTAGTGTGGGGATGATGGTCACCTAAGCAGGTGTGAAACTATTTCCCTTGTCTGATCTCACTGAAAATTTCTTCAAGATGGCCCTCGAGAAAAGCAACCCGATAGACTGCCAAATCTTTGTGCAATGAAGGAGCACGTGTTCCAAGTTGTTTAGGGTGAGGCCAGCTGCACGAGGAACAAGTCCCTGTTCTCACACTGTGGGGATGCCATGATATCCTACTTACTCTTGTTTGGGCAGTGAGGTAACTGCCTGCATTTAGCCGAGCAAGCATAAAATATCTGCTTGAGGAGATGTGGATTGAGTTAAATTACTCATATATTTAGCCATAAAACCCGGCAATGGTGGTGAAATGCCATAAGATCTGGGAGGAACAGAGTTCTGCAGGGCTCCAGCTGTGAAAGCTGCCCTTCAATGTCAAGAATGCGTTGTTTCCACCCAAGGAAACTCCGAAAGCCTGTCTTTAGATCCATCCCAGTAGGAGTTGGTCAAAAGATACATGGAGTTTAAAACAATAGAAATTCTCACTATTCTATCACAAACTTAGGCTCATTCAGAACCATGCCAGAATAATGCAGAAGAGCTGCTTTCGGTGCTCTTTGAAGCTGTGCGGAATAGCAAAATCCACTTGCAAACAGTTGTGAAAGTGGTTTAAAAATGCATTATTTTGCGTGTGCGGAAGAGGCCTGTGTTACAGAGCTTAGGCCCATGTGAGCCCACATGCGGCCTAGGTATTCACCTGTTAAGGTGAATCCATCTTACAGGTACAAAAGAAAAACCTCCTGTGCTGTGAGACAAAGAAGCATAGTTAACTTTATAACCTCTGACCCACATGCTCTGTCTTACATAGGTGATGTAGGATTAACTGCCCCATGGCCTAATCAATGAACTGGTCGCAAGACACTGACCTCACTAGCTAATTAACATGCACACAGTTAACCCTTTCTTGTCAGGATTGTGACAGACACTTGCAATTCCTAACACATAGTCAGACAACAGGTTTTAATGGGGTCTTGACAAAATGGAAGGAAGTGTTGCAGTTCTACTGGCAATCAATATTTTAAAGAGGAGAAAGAGAAGTGTGAATAGGACCAAGGGTTTGGTCATGATTCCCGTCTTGAGACCTTCATGCGAAAGTACTGGTGAGCGTGCATTTCTTTCTTTTCTTTTCTTTTTGTTGAGTCCATATTTCTGATGGTAATCTTGAGCATTAAAATGGAAAAGGAGGGTATAAATTAGGTAAATGAATTTTTAAAAATTATATTTACTGGGAATAGTGGAACTCCATCTACATCTCTTTTCCGTCTCCAGGAGGGCTGCAAGTTACTCACATTACGAAAGACTGCTCTTCCAAGTCAGACTGTGAACAATATAAACCAGGAGCACAACTCAGTCATCCCACATACCCAACTATAATCAAAGAAGTGACCTGCCAGGCCCCTTTCTTCTCAGCATCCCTTTTTCTGACTCTATCAGGATTCCTGCTGCTGAAAATCCTCTCCTGATACACCTCTTGGAGTGAGCCTTCACATCCTTTCCTCTGGATCTGATCACTCGGCCTTTCCAAAAACTCCATTGCTTCTTTGTTTTAAGAAAAGAAACAAATAAAATAGATTGACAAGGAACTGAATGCTTGAATTTTGTCTTATTTTGTTCAGTCAGGGCAAAGGGAGGCAAAGGGAAAATGAATGGTTTACCATCAGTCTAACTGTATAGCTACCAGAAGAGAAGGGAAAGTCTGCATACATTCAAAATCTGATGACATGCCAAGACCCTCGAGGCTTCCTTAGCAGTATTTATGTGTCATAACTGGAATGATGATCCTGGCTCGCCCGAGTTGGGTCAGGGATTGAAGTTGGATGAATTGTGTTTGATTCTTCTGTTAGGTGGAACTTCCAGCATCACAACAAACCAGGGCACTTGCCAATCTCCTGCACCTCAGTGAGAGACATTTTCGAAGCAAAATCAGTATCTGGACATTCTATTCTTGATATTTTATCCCAGGAATTTTTGTTTTATTCCCATGACCAACTACAAAATGAACACAAACAGATGTGCGGCGTGAAACTAATTAACCCAGGAAATTGCGCAGAATTTGCCGGCACCACATTCTGTTATGGACTTTTGTGGTTTGCATTCTGCTGTTTGATACATAGCACTGAATAAGGAATCTAGCTTCTTATGAACTATACCTCTATATATTTAAGAATTGTGATGCAATTGTACTAATAGTTTAAGAACTTATGTCAATAAGATACATTTGAGTTTTTGAAACGATAGTAGATTATTTATTTGACCATAATTGTTTATTTTTTCACTACCAGCCAGCCGGTGTGCTGCGCAGTTTCCTGGGTTAATTAATTATTCCCATGACTGGAATGGCCAACTTCTTGGTGACTAAGACTAAGTTCTGTTTGGAGATCATTCACACCAAGACTGCACTGAAGAATATGATACATTCACATATACCCTTGATGAAAAGGTGCTTTAGAGTCAAAACACACAGTTTGGTTAGCCAGCTATTCCAGAATAATTTAGGAGGGAAGGGAAGGAAGTTTCAAGGAAAAGCTGCCAGAATACACCTGGCTCAAATCAGATTTGTTGCCAAATGCGCTGAATCCCTAGTTATTTTCCTTGGTCTGAGATAGGTCTAACTGTCCACAGCAACAAAAATACTATCATTATGGAACAAAATCCTTCTGATCTCAGGAAATCCAGAGAGCTTATTTTATCTTACAATTCCCAAGATTCCTGGGGAGAAACAAAGATAATCAAGAGGGTTTAAACGGATTATGATTTTCAAACGCAATAAAATATATGGAATTGGTAAAGAAAGATCAGAGTTGGGGAAGAAAACAGATCACATAGGCAGTGAAAACCTGGCAAAGAGGCTATCGCTGTTCAGGGTCTGATCTTTGCAATTAAAGACTCACTAGTAGGACATCTTTGCAATTAAAGACTCACTAGAAGGACATTGAGAAATTCTGAAGGGCTTCTGCCAATTATAGAAGGTAATACTGAGGTAAATGGACCAATGATTTGATATAGTATAAGGCAACATCATTTAGACAAGGACCTCATCCTCTCCATCAACCTTTATCGGCACTGAGTTTTAAATGTTACCGAAAATTGCAATCCTCATAGCGATTGAAAGAAATTTGGCGGCCTGCATCGTTATGTGAGAGTGATGATCACCTAAAAGAAAGTGTACTGTTTCCTTGTGGGTGAACAAGGTACCCCCTTTTAACAGCAGTCTGATAGATATTCCCCACTGGGGTACAAACAATGGAGTAACATGTGTGACACCATTTTGGTTTGTCTCTTAGAACAGGGGCAAAGTCTTTTACTATGAGAGGCATGTGCAAATACCTACTCTGAAAGGTCTGGCATGGTGTGACAACTGTAGAGAAAAAATTAATGTGAGCTAATATAAAAGCTAATATAAAAGATGATTGGAGTCTTGGGGGGCGTGGGATTGGGAAAAAAATAAGTGGAGAGGGAGAGAGATCCATGGGCCATGAGGAACTATATACTTTCAAAAATTTAGCTTAGACAAAGCAAATCCTGCATGCTTGAAAGTACAAGGTTTGCCTTTCAATATCTAAAAGCTCTGTTTCAGTGTCCCAAAGGATTGGAATTCATCAAAGGGAATCAAGAGAATCACCTATTGACCGAATTCTACAAGTGACTTGCTTGGATCACTTGGTAAGAGTCACAAAGAATAAGCCATACAAGGCTCCTCAGCTTAGATCTGAAATGGAGGCGTAGCCAGAATTGAAGAGTAAATACCCACACCTTCCATAAGCCTTTGGCTTATTAGTAGAGCTTATTAGTACCTTTGGGCAAAGTGCTCACCAAAGATTCCTTGAGCAAACTCTGTCATCGTGGGGTAAGAGGACAAGTCTTTTTATGGATAAGAAGTGGTTAAATGAAAGGGAGCAAATAGTTGGACTAAAACGCAGGGACACAGCGAGGGTGAAGTGTGCCTGGTGCGTGCACCGCATGCCCTCCAAGCCCGTGGAACGCCCCATCCTGCCCCTGCCACTCCTCTGAAATGGCTCTGCAGGGGCGTCCGCCCGGTGCATCACACCCTCCCCCTTACCCCCTTGGCACTATGCCTCTGCTAAAAGGGGCTGGTGCTATTTAATTTGTTCATACACATGGTTCTGGTGGTTTTTCTGGGCTGTGTGGCTGTGGTTTGGTGGATCTTGTTCCTAACATTTCGCCTGCATCTGTGGCTGGCACCTTCAGAGGTATATCACATAGGGAAGTCTGTTATACACTGTGTAATACCTCTGTGATACACCTCTGAAGATGCCAGCCCCAGATGCAGGCGAAACGTTAGGAACAAGATCCACCTGACCACGGCCACACAGTCCGGAAAACCCACCGGAACAGTTGAATCCAGCTGTGAAAACCTTCAACAATACTTTGTTCATACATGGTTTGGAGCTGAGAGTGAACAGTGCCAAGACTGCAGATGATACATCATTATGCAGAGTGGTGAAAACCAAGGGTGTCTATGAAAATCTCTAGGACAGCCATTCTCAACCAGGGTTCCCTGGTACCCTGGGGTGCCGTGAGCATGTCCCAGGGGTACCGTGGCAACACTACCGCCCCCCCTCATTTTTGTGGTGTCTCCCACCGGCACCAGCAAGGACATGGAGCTGGCCCATGGGGCAGGGCCTGCCACAAGGTCAGCAGCTACCACCACCCCCAGTGCTACCCTTCACCCTGGGAGGGGAAGGTGGAGGGGGTGGCAAGCAGGGGCAATGGGAGGGGAAGGTGGAGGGTGGTGGCAGGAGTACCGTGAGATATGAAGAGTGAGGTCAAGGATACCCTGACCTTGAAAAGGTTGGGAAACACTGCTCTAGGAGGATGTCCACAAATTGAATGACAACAGTATGGCAAATGAAGTTCATTGTTGGTAAGTGCAAGGTCATGTTGGAACAAAAAAAACCCCACTCAGTTTAAACTTTATACTAATAGGATCTGACAATACAATATAATACAATACAATAAACCTTTATTGGCATAACATGTTGAGGTGTGAATAAACACTGTTACTGAATTTGAAGAACGTTACATTGCCGTCTATGAACAGTTATACATACCAGCGACACAGTTCATTTATGAAAAGAATAACGTGAATTAGAAATTTGACAGTTAGTTCGATTATAAAACTTCACATTGTAGACTTCTGGTCACTGTATGTCAAAAAGGACATTGCAGCACCAGAAAAAGTACAGGTGGTTAAGGCGTTGGAGTATCCTTCCTGTGAGGTAAGGCTTAACACTGGGATTTTTCAATTTGGAAAACATATGAAAAGTGGGGACATGTCAAAGATTTATAAGATTAAATATAGGGTAGAAACCGTTTATCAAGAGAACCTTTTCTCCCTCTGCCAAAGTATCCAGGAGCACCCAGTAAAATTGATGGGCTGCAGTTTCAGGACAGACAAAAGGAACTACTCCTTTACTCAGTGGGTTATTAAATGTGGAATTCACTGCCCGGGTATTTTGTTACAATTTTAAAAGGGGATTAATGTCATGTCCCAGGTGGTTCTGTCAATTGCTGCTGTTTTGTCCCCCAAGCAAGCGTCTTGTCAGGAGTCTGGGAACTGCTTGAATGTGGATGTCAGTATATGTGTCTTGTTATCTTTCTTTTCCCAAAGCCCTTTCCCATAGCCTCTTACTCTAGCCTCTCTTCCCCCACCCTGGGCTTCAGGAGGGTGCATTCTAGCCTTTGTAATTACAGGGTTGGAGTTAGAGATAATGTTGCTTTGCTGTGTGAATTGATTGGATGGCACAGCCATTAGCAGCAAGCCTTTATTGGCGTAGAGTGTGTTTCCGCCTGCTGAGAGGCTGCTCCTGCCCAGCTCTCCCACCTTCCAAGATAAGTTTTAATTTTCTTCGTCCTTTTAGCACTTATCTTTTAGTATTTTCTTAATCTTGGAGTGTTTTTGCTACTCAAGGGCAGAGCCCTTTGATGTTTGGGTATGAGGAGGGGAGCTGAGCATCCCCCCCAGTCGCCTCTTTTACTGTTTATTTAGAATAACAGTGCATAATGAGGGGAGGGGGAAGAGTGCCATGCAAAGGAAGGGGAGTGAGGGAGGGGAGGGGTGGCATGCAAGGGAGGGGAGGGAGGGGGCCAGAAGTTGGACATGGCCCAACCATCCTAACGAGGGAGGGGAGGGGTGGCATACAAGGGAAGGGGAGGGAGGGAGGGGAGGGAGGGAGGGAATAAGGGGTGGCATGCAGGAGAGGGAGGGGGAGGGGAGTCATGCAAGGGAAGGGGAAGGGAGAGGGAGGGGCCCCGGCATCTGGACATGGTTCACCCACCCTAACCAGTGGTGGGATCCAAAAATTTTAGTAACAGGTTCCCATGGTGGTGGGATTCAAACTGTAGCGTAGCGCCAATGAAGCTGGGTGGGGCACGACAGGGGCATGGCCAGGCTTTCCGGGGGCGGGGCATTCCTGGGTGGGGCTGTGGCAAGGACGCAGCCACTGCGCCGGTCCTTAGGCGGGAAACGAATGCACGCAGGTGCAGGCTGCCATGCCCGCCGGTGCACCTCCTGCTAGACTGCTTTGAGTTCTGTGCACTACTGCTGAGGAGCAGAGGAGGGGCGTAACTAAGGCAAAAATCACGTGGCAAAATCACCAATTAGTAACCCCCTCTCGGCACACACAAATAATTAGTAACCTACTCTCGGGAACCTGTGAGAGCCTGCTGGATCCCACCTCTGACCCTAACAGAGAGATGGAGAGGGAGGGGTGGCATGCAAGGGAAGGAAGTGATGGGCCCGGCATCTGGACGTGGCCCACCCACCCCAGTGGAGGGAGGGGAGGGAGGGGGAGGGGTGGTGTGCAAGGGAAGGGGAGGGAGGAGAGGGAGGGGTGGCATGTTTGTGTATGAGGAATGGAGCTGAGCGTCCCCTCAGCTGACTCTTTTACTGCTTATTTAGAATGACAGTGCATAATGAGGCTCCAATTGAAACGACATTGCCCTCTGAAGTCTGATTTGTAGGCAATTGTGATACCGTTATGTATGTCCCTCTTCTTTTAAAGTTGTTTTAAAACAACTAGTTTGAACCAGCAGATCTCTTCTTACATTATTACAACTCTGGGGTGATCATTAATGCGTACATTCATCCTATGAAAATTAGGATTGGTCCTGTTGGAATACTGTAAGAATACTGAAAGTTTCAGTGTTACATATTGTGTTTTAAGCCTCTTAGATCACAAGATAAAGTGGACTGCTTTCTCAGTGTTTTAGGTTGCATCATCCAGATGGTGATTGGCTGGCTCAGAGCCTAGAAGTCCATTAAAGGTTGAAGGAGATACAATGGTGGTGGTGGTGGTGGTGGTGTAGAGAGACATTTGCTGAGCACTGTGTATATGTTCCTTTTGGGAAAAGGAGATAAAAGCCTTCATGAATTCAAGCTGCCACTCAAAAACAGCAGCCCAGCAGAGTGATACCAGGCAACCTCGTAGGTACCACTCAAAAGCAACAGCTAATTGGAACAATCACTCCATCTGTTTTCCTCAGTACAAGCTTTGTTTTAAACCAACAGCAGAGCTATTCCCTGGTTTTCTCCCCCTGACAGCAAAATCTTATTGTAAACCATTAAAAACACAGATCAATATCTTCCATTCCCACAACACATACACCAAAACACCAATCGAGAGCAGACCAAGTTTATTTTCCCTGCCCAGCAGCCTGCTCTCCCTCCCTGATGTCCATTCAAGCTGCCACTCAAAAACAACAGCAAGTCAGAATGCGGGACACTGGTCATGCCCAGACATGCTTCCGAAGTGAACACAGAAGTTTGGCTTGTGCAGAACAAACTGGGGCATTTCTAACTCTGCTCCTGGGCGGAAGCAGAGAGCCATGTATAGGCAGGAACTGGGATAAAGTAGCCCAGGTATATATGATCCCGGCTCAACCCGGGTGTAATTGTGCCTTGCAAAAACGACCTGAGAAGCCACCCCAACTTAAAAGATCCAGTGATGTTCCCACAATACAGGTTGCTCTGACATCTGTCAATTGTGTTCATTGAGGAATCAGCATGGTGCAGCAGCTAGGGATACAATTTGGGAGCCCCAGGTTCAAATTACCACTCTTCCATGAAAACTTACAGGGTGACATCGAAGGCTTTCATGGCCGGATTCAACTGGTTGTTGTGTGTTTTTCAGGCTGTGTGGCTGTGGTCTGGTAGATCTTGTTCCTAACATTTCATTTGCATCTGTGGCTGGCATCTTCAGAGGTACATCACAGAGAAGTGTGTTACACACGGTGTTAAGTACCACACTTCTCTCTGTGACACACCTCTGAAGATGCCAGCCACAGATGCAGGTGAAATGTTAGGAACAAGATATACCAGACCACGGCCACACAGCCCAGAAAACACACAGCAACCAGTTATTGGGTGACCTTGGGCCAATCACATATTCTCAGTTTAACTTACCTGATAGGTTTGTTGGGAGGATAAAATGGAGGGAGCATGTTGTAACCTGATTTGGAAAAAAGCACAGTATAAATATATAAATAAACCTTCCACTGTGGGAGAATCTACAGTTGGCGAGAGGTTTCCGCACATCCCAGTCTGTTCCAGAGTGCAAGCTACCTCATTCTTCTCGTTCTGGTTGTTTGGCAACCCTGTTTGTAGCACATATTTTTCAAGTGAGTGTCTACCTCTACCATGGGTACATTTCAGAAAGATGAGTAACCAGGACTTGTGGGCAGCAGAGAGGGATTCTGAAAGCAAACATTCCGACTTTTCAGCTTAAAGGAAAAGTCTGCAAATACTAGGATGCCTCTCTGCTGCGGTTGAATCATCAAGCATGAACAGTTCTAGAAAAAGCAGGAAATTCAAGAATGGGACTTTCCCTAACAATTTTTTCGCTCTTCTGGGGGCATAACTTAGCTCATTTTTTAAAATTCCATTGTTTATTTTAGCTGATAGTCCAAAGGGCATTACAGTAAACGCAGTGGGTGAGGTAGGACATGCAACTGTATAGACTTAGAGATAAGGTCATAGAAAGAGACCACACTAGGCATGGGCTTCTGTAGCCAAGACTGACCTCTCACACCAACTATAATTTGGGGACCCCTTTTAAGTTTACATCTCATTTCATTCATTGTCTCTGCCTCCCTCTGTTTTCCTCCAAGGAGTTTTGGGCATGATGGTTCTCCCTGTTACCTAGCTTAACAGTTAGAATATATTTTTGAAGTAGCAGTGGGGAATAACTCAGCTTGGCAGTGCGAGAGGCAGGCTAGGTGGAATCTTTTAGACAACTATAACAGAATTGGCTTTTGAAACATTCCACAGAGAATGCAAAAGAGACCAAATTGTAGTTTTAAATATTTTTATATGAATTTTAGTTGCAAACAATCCTACAGTAAGACATGGAGAAGCATACACACAGTTCCTAATGGATATAAGCAGAGAGGAAAAGATTGTGGGGAGTGGGGGACGTATACGTTATCTAGGTTCTGCAGAGACGTTTTGAAGAAGGCAGGGATTCCTATGCCAGCATGGAGAGCGGGGGCCAGCCTGGAGAGCCAGCATTGAGAACGTGAAACTTGGGGTGCACTGTATTTTTATACCCCTTAGTGCAAGTAGGGGTGGGAGTAAGTAAATTTCAGTTTCGTTTCAGAAACCAATTGTTTCTTAATTGTATCAAGGAAGCTCTGAATGGCTTTATGCAGAGTTACTCCTTGGAGTTTCTGCCCAGGTATTCAAATTTGGCTGAAGCGTTTGTCATTAGGCAAGGATCTATTGTTAAGGAGATAGTATCTAAAGGCAAAGGAAATGTAAAATCTGGTATCAGGGAGTTCTCCAGGATCCATTGTGTTACAGCAGCTTTGGCAGGGCATGGTAATCAAGATGCATGTCCATGGTTCATGAGGCTTCCAGCTTCTATTGACTGGAGTAACTCGTTCACTGATTTAATCTTGCAAGCAGACCTTTTGCCTTTGGCCTGTTTTTAGGTGAACACTCTGCTACACAAACACACACACACACAAATATGAGAGTTGGCATCTGCCAGTACATATTGCAGGAATAATAGTATGAAATCCATATTTGAATAAAGAGGGGTATGAAGGGTAGGGCAACATCCCACTTCCACCAGCGTATCCTAACAACATTTTTTTCTGGTAGAGTGGATAAATAGTAACTGGCTGAAAGTTGTCCAAGGGACTTCATGGTCAGCTGAGGATATGAACCCAAATTTTCCAACTCCTGATATTGCAATCACTGTACCTCACTGGTTTGTTCCTAGTTTTATTTCTTCTATCTACCTTCTTGCTTCTCTATCCAGATATGTACAAAGTATAGTTTGGAACTTAGGATAGAAGCCCATTACTTGAAGACTGATGATGTCTTCAATAAGGGGTCAAAGTATATAGAAATTCTTCCAGAAATACACACACACACACACACACACATATATGTACATACAAACACACACATATATACACACACATATATATGTGTGTGTGTATATATATACACACACACGAATATAAGTTGCATTATATCACAACCGAGTTATAACAACTCCACAAAGGAGCTTTGAAAGCAAAGGAGAAGCAGTGATGATTTGCCACTGCCCTCCTCTGGTGGCTTCCCATCCATGTACAGACCTCATTCAGCTTCTGAGATCTGAAAAGACCAGGTCATACAATGCCACCCTACCTCTTACAGAAAGGTGGTGGTGGAAAGTGCCATCAAGTCACAACTGACATAGGCCGTTTCCACACGGCCACGCTGGGGGTTGGGTCGGCGTACATGACGCCGACCCAACCCCCCCAGGACCGAGCAGGCCAGTCTATTGAGATACTGATGCCAGGGGGGGAAAAGTGGGCAGGCAGCCACCCCAAATGAAGTTTGCTCTAAAAAACTATTGGCAGGTACAGGATTTACACTTTTGTCCCTGCTGGATTGGCGGGAGTACTTTAGATAAGAAGAAAAGGACCCCTTTAAAAAATGCAAATAGTGTAGGCAAAATGGGGCTGCTAGTGTGGTACATTTATTGGTGTATATAATGACTAGCAGGGCACTCCGTGCTTTGCTACGACATACTTCATCACAGGTTTCTATGAATTTCAGGGTGACATTCAGCATACTTTACAGCCTGTTTGTGAACTTTGGGGACATGCAGCATATTTCCTCACAGCCCGTCTGTGGACTGATAGGTTTGTTTCAGATATGTTGCAGCAGCTTCCTGTAGTTGTCTCTTTTTCTAATGCAATGTGTTATTGCTCTCTTTCACCCAGGGCTCCAAAAGACGGATGTAGCAGCCAAGCATTTTCTCGGGATGCAGAAAGGAAGTGTTCTGACATTGGATGCTGATGAGTGAGAAGGCTGTGAAAAGGTTCAGGTAGGGTTGAAGGGTAGGAGCTGGACTGTACCGGGCCACTGTAGCAGACATCCTGGGGACTCATTCCGCCATCTTCAGAGCACTCTACACCAAGCAATAGGGTGATCGGAGGTCGTAGAGCAATAAACTTGTCTCCCACAGTGGGCAATCTGATGTCCATATAAAACCTACAAATGTTTAGTAGTCCATGGTGATAGTGTGGTTTGTAATCTATTGTGATAGTATTTGGCTGTAGCGGTGTTGTCAACGTGAGGGTGGGTGGAAAAGTACTTTTTCACAGCCTGTCTGTTAACTTTGGGGTGACATTCAGCATACTCCTTTTTGCAGCCTGTTTGTGAACTTTGGGTGACATGCATATTTCCTCACAGCCCGTCTGTGGACTGATGGTTTGAGCCAAATAGGGTTCACGCGCTGTGGAGGCGGTAGAATGCAGTAAAGTTAGTGAAGGACATGAAGCTGGTGGTGTTGTACTGTCACCTTATAACGCTCGTAGCATGTCTGTGGACTGGGCAGGTTGGTTTTGCCCTTAGAATGTTCAATGCAGATGGCCAGAGCTGGAGCAATGAAAACAGTAAATAGGTAATAAATCGAAAGGGAAAGTGGGAATATTTGGGAAATCCTTTCTTAGTGAGCAACCTTGGAGTATATAAGGAACAGGTGTGCCAATTTCATGTGTGTGGCTTTGGTGGTTTTTGAGTTCTGTTGATGAGTCAGTCAGTCAGTGAGTGGTATTTCACGTTTATAGATATAGATAACAGAATTATTTGCCCTCCCCCAATAGTTGTGTGGTTTTATTTGGGCCTATTAGGTGGAGCCTTTGTTCTGCTCTGTTCTTGCATATTAGCTAATGCTGAGGGGTTGCAAGAGGACCTCCGTACGAAAGCTGCTGTTTTGAACCACTTGTCTCTGCTGAAATGACCTGAGAACTTGTGCTGAGTGAGTCCTCCAGTTCAATCTCTTGTAAAACAAAGAACTGCTAGAAAATCCCACCGTAGCAATAACCTCGGCGGGCAAGCAGTAAACCATGTTTTTTGAAGTTTCTGATTTCCAACACAAACTCATGTGTTTCTCCCTCAAAATCATGCTGCTCTCCAAGTATATAAAGTTGTTTCAGATCCAATGTGAAATAGTGTAGGCTCCATGTTGCAGATAGGGCTATGGCTAAACCAAAGAGGTAGCTCAGATTCCATCTTTGGTAGTCATTTTGGTACAATTTGTATGCATTCTGTGGACAAGCCAATCTGGCAAGAGAGAAAAGTCACATGATTAGTTCAGGAAGTTCAGAGCATCACCAGTATCTGTTGTTGACCCTAATTCATGTCAACATAATGAACGGATCTCATCTTCAATGCCCTGCTTGGAATTGGCTCATGCTCACTTTGACAGAACTTTGCATTACTAAAGTACTAGGGCGGGCTTTTTAATGCATGAATGGCTAAATGGCAAAGGAACAGGTGAATGAGGAAGATCTTGGTGATCTTGGTAAGTTTGTTCTCCTTCCTCTTTCTCCAGATACTACAAAACTCCTTGACATAATCAGAGGCATACACCTTTAAGTGCTGAAGGCAAGAGGGCACTTCCTAGAGATACTCATTTTAAGTTCTGAGTTGACCCAAATTTGATCTATTGGCAGAGAGGCCAGCATCAGTTTTAAAATACCATTCTCCTGCACCCCTAAGCAGCGGTGGGCAATGCCTGGTACAGTTGTAAGCTTCCTGCTAGAACCCTCCAAACAAGTTCAAGGTCCCACTGTAATGATGTAAGTGTCCGGAAGTACTTTGAGATTTCAGCATTTCCATTCTGCATATACACACCAGTTGTGAAGAAGAGAGGTCCAGGTACCCAGCCCAAAACCGTGAAGTCCAGCCTAGCTTTACGGAGGCAATCCTGCCTCACCACAAAGAAGCCTCCTGTGAAAGTGCCCAGAGCAGCCGGCGACAGCAATACCTACGAATCCCAAAAGGTGGTACTGAAATAGCTGAAGGTACGGTGTTGTTCTGCAACAATTGTTTATGATGATGGTAAGATCTCGTGTAGGTGCTGGAAGCTTCACCCCAGGATGGCCTTTAGCAACAGTGAAAGAGGCGAGGGATGTATGTTATCACCAGCAAAACAGGTTCTTGAACAGCTGTACCCAAATCTAGATCTTGATTGGTTGTTGCTTCTAGCCTGTGGATCACTGAGCCTCATTGTTGATGTACAACAGGTAGAAAGTATTGCTCCTTTGACTGGAAATGGCCAGCCTCTGGACAGTTTACACCATGGTATTCACCTCTGGCCCTCCACAGGTTCATGGATTACTATTCCCATTAACCCCTGCCATCATGACCAATTGGTTCTGCTGGTGGGGGCTGATGGGAATTGTAGTCCATGAACATCTGGAGGGCCAGAGTAGGACACGCATGCCTGGTCAAGGGCAGAGGCTACATTGTCTGACCCCTATACCCTCCCTAGATATCATAAATGTGGGTTATAAATAGGAGGAGATATGTGCTGCTGTTTTAAAGGTGGGACCATGGACCCTTGTTGGAGTCTATTGGGATATTAAATATGTTAAGCCATCATCATTGGTTAATAGTGATTTTAATATTTGGTATTTTGGTGTTTTGTCATCTTTGAATTGTATATTATACTGTTGATATTTTAACCCATGCAGGGCATTTTTACTAAATTTGCTATCCTGGTCTCTCTCTCTGCCACATGGTTGGGTCGAGTAGCTTACAGTTATGGACTCTCAAAGGTGTAGCCTTCATCTCCTATTATCTCCCATTGGAAACCATGGGGATGGGGCACTTTGGGGAGTCCATAACTTTAAGCACTCCCCTTTGGGAGTCCATAACTTGGGACCCTGAACCAAACCTCACCTAATCCTAAGGGTAATCAACAGGAGAGTCCCTTGAAAACTCCCCTTGAAAATTTTGGTGCTGCTAGCCTAACAACTGTGCCCTGCAGGCCAAAACTGAAAAAAAACACTAAAAAAAATACAAAACCCTGAATTTATGCTGCTCAAGCCCCTCAGGCATGCCTGGTGCAATGCTGACCTCTATTCCCCTTGTAGCACGCTTTGCAGGCAGGGAGGTCTGCCTGTGGGATTGGGAATCTCTGATCCCACAGGAACTGGGAAATCAAAAAAAAGCTGAAATGTATTTCTTATTTTTCGAGCTAGGCTGTTCAGCTCTGCTCTAATAAGTTTGGTTCAGTAACCTGGCCAGATGTTCATGGACCACAATTCCCAGTAGTTCTGCCAGCATGGCCAATTGGCATGCTGGGAATTGTAGTCCATGAACATCTTGGAAAGCCACAGGTCAGGACCCCTGGCCTAGGGGAGAAGGGGAGGCTCAACTTGTCATTTGGATTTACCAAATGATCAACCCTAAAATTACTTCCATATAGTTTACTATCAGTCACTCAGAAGATGATTGTGCTTTGGTGGCAGCAGCTGGTGGGAGCAAAGGTTTTAAAATCTGCTCACCGTAGAATTAATTTGGATTTTATTTTAAAACAGTTCTCATTCTCCCTAGTTCAAGTATAATTCTAGGAAGCAAGGCCAAACAGGCAAATACAATCAAAGCGAAAACAAAGGAAGGCAACGAGGGAATGAATTAGAACCACTGAAATATACCTACAAAAGCTGGATTTAGATGTGAATCCTGGTCAAGAAACCGTGGCAAAGTAGTATGGAGAAAACGAGGTACAAAAGATCCATGAAGGCTTAATTTTATACCGCATTATCAGCCCACTGATCAACAAGGCACGGGTAGCTGGATGTAACCTGAAGGGGAGACAGAAGGCAGAGAAAGAGAAATGAACTAAATGTACATAAGCTTATTTAATTTATTTGTAACTGAGGTTGCCAACCTGGGCTGGAGAAATCCTGAAATTTGGAAGCGGGAGCCTGGGGAAATATAGGGCTGGGAGGAGATGATCCCATGGTAGCCCCCCCACACCTTAACTGCTATTTTGCCAGGGGAAATGATCTCTGACATCTGGAAATCAATTGCAGTTCTGAGTGCCTTGGTGCATGCAGTGCTTACCTCTGCATCTGTCGGGGCTTCATTGTGGGCTTCCTGCAGTTTCTTGTCTCTTGTTTTTCTTTAAAACAGGGTTCTCTGCTGTGAAGAAGTGTCCCCAGATGAGACAAACCATCATTTTGCTCAATTTGTTCTTACCTGGTAACTCTCCAGCTGAGGCAATTGCCTGCCTCCCTTGTGTGTATGTGTTCGTGGTGTTTGCCATCTAGGGTCTAAAGTTACCCTTAAATTTCCTGTCAATTCCAATGGTCTCTTATCATCATCATCATCATTTATCATCATCATCATCATCATCATTGAATATCATCATCATCATCATACTGATGATGATGATGATAATGATAATAATGATAATAATGATAATAATGATAATAAACCCTTCGATTGATGGGAATTGTTTGTCTGAAGTAATATTTCAGTGTGTATTATTTTGTTTTGATAATTTATGTATTATTTTACCTTAATGTATTTGCTCACTACCCTATAAAATCTAGTCGAAGTCCCTCTTCTTCTTCTCTTTCATGTTCTTTAGTCTTCTTCCTTCTGCCTCTTCTATTTTGGTGGTATTCTCTCTTTTCTTCTTTCCTCTTGCTTCACTTTCAAATTAGCTGCATGTTTATTGTATTGTGGCAATGAAATATCAGTAAAATTACATTAAAATGTGCTTGTCCTAAGAATGGGAAAATGGGTGGAGGGAGGCAGGGAGAAGTGAGAAAACCCAATGAAAGTGAATGCGGTTGACTCCCCACTTTCCTCAGAAGGGAGAGGGAACGCTGCACCCTCAGGGGTTTCGGTGAGATCTCTAATCTGGAGTATGTGGAGTTCAGGTGGGTAAACATGTAAAATCTTCTGAGAATTCAAACACAAAGCTACTGCACGTCAATACAGATGAGAGTCCACGAGTGCATAAATGGTCATCAACTGGATGGATGTTGCTCCCCTCAGATACCACAGTAGCCCTTGCATCTCCCAAAGTGGCGGACCGAGGCAAACTGGAGCCCTGGGCAAAACCTGAGTTTGATCCCCCCCAACAACAACAACAACCACCTTTATTAGGCATTGAAAGAAAGAAAGAAAGAAAGAAAGAAAGAAAGAAAGAAAGAAAGAAAGAAAGAAAGAAAGAAAGAAAGAAAGAAAGAAAGAAAGAAAACAAGAAACAGAAAACAAGAAACAAGAAACAAGAAAACAAAGCATTGGCAGGAAGGGGTGGATTTAAAAGGAGAATTGGGAAATTTAGAGATGCCTGTCAGGGTGCAATTAGGTTAAGATAGCAGCAACTAAAATTTCAGAGCATCTTCATGAGCCTCTCGATAACACCTAGAGCTTATGAAGTTTAGCCAGGGTCCAAAGTTATAGACCCTCAAAGGTGTAGCCCCATTCCTTGGCTAGTCTCTATCAAACAATGGGGATGGGATACCTCCCATGGGAATCCATAACTTTGGACTCCCTAAACCAAACCTCATCAAACCTAAGGTGATATCATTAGGATAGTCTCCTGAAAATCCCTCTGAAATTTTGGTGCTGGCAGCCTAAAAAACTGTGCTCCCTGCAGCCCAAAACAGAAAACCATTGAAAATTCAAAATCCCACCTGCATTTTTTGGCGTCTCTATTAAGAGGCCTCTGGCAACTGCCCACTTTGCCCAATGGGGAGGAACGCTCTGATCTCCAAAGAAGTGATTATTAGTAGCCTGTATTAGTAGCCTGTATTTCATTGAAGATGCCTGTAAGATCAGACTTTCAACATGGGTCTGAGGAATCTGCCTCTATCTACCTATCTTTTCAAGTGATGTAAATGTCAGCCTGATGAATAGTGCTGGTGAGTCAAAAGCTCAAGCACAGTGTTTTATGCTTGTTTGATTGGTCCTGATAAAAAGGTATTACAATCCTGTTCTTATATTTAGCCTGGAACTGGCAGGGAGGGTTGGGGCATGAGGTAGCATCTTGTGTAAGTTGTGACATCACTTCCTGGGAAACCTGAAGTGGCATCAGCTTTAGGAACCACTAAGTCTCTTTGTCAAACCATAGCCTTCCCATGATTCCTAGAACTAGAGGTTTTCAATATTACTTAGTTTCCACCCCAGAAGGGACACAATAGAGTACAAAGAATGCCACCTTCAAGGAAAAGGTCAAAGAAGGCAACAGTGGAAGGCCTGTCAACCCTATTACTGTATGATATACCCAGTGATGTCTCCTTACCTTTCATCTCATTCCAAAGGGGTTGCATACAGTATCATTGTAAGTCTTCCATATAGACCTGGAGGCTAGTGGTCTCCCACCCAATCAGGAGAGGTCAGGACAGTGGGATGAGTGCAGCACACGCTGATGAAGCAGCAGATCAGAGCACTGGAACTTTATGCCATCCATGGTAGGAACTCTCAGGTCTGTGGCTGCCCAGCACATTTGCAAGGAACCTAGAGAACAGAACCACAGATGTCACTGCATTTATCCAAAAGAGAAGAGCAGAGTATTTTCCCCCAAGGCATGGCACTAAATAAAGGAGAGGGTCATCTTCAGTCACATACAATTTACAAACATGTCTACTAAGGAACCTTTGTGTGTCTCATTATTAGTTGTCTGACATTCATTTTTGGATAAATGTGGAAAATCCTTGGTGCTGCCTGGAGTTCTGTCCAGACAGTGGCATAGTGGCTAAGAGAGCAGGTGCACCTGATCTGAGGAACTGGTTTGATTCCTCGCTTCTGCCGCTTGAGCTGTGGGAGGCTTATCTGGGAATTCAGATTAGCTTCTGTGCACTCCCACACACGCCAGCTGGGTTACCTGGTCACAGTTCTTCAGAGCTCTCAGCTCCCAACCTGTCTCACAGGGTGTTTGCTGTGAGGGGGAAGGGTGCAAGGAGATTGTAAGCTCCCTTTGAGTCTCCTGCACAGGAGAGAAAGGGGGAGAGCAACCAAACTCTTCTTCTTCTTCTTCTTTTGATGGAAAATGGCAACATCAGAGTGTGTGAACTCATTGTATACCACAAACTCCTATATGAAAGCCCTTCCCACTCTTCTCCGCTGGCACCTTGGCCAAATCTTCAGGGAATTTCCCAAGTTAGCATTGGCAACCTACTACATACCTGTTGCAATCTGTGTTAATATTTAAAATGCTCCTGTTGCCATTTCCTACAGGTGACCTGGACAGGGAAGGGGCCAACAGCACATGGTTGCACACCTGGAGCCCACACCATCTAATTATTGTCCACTGGTGGCTGACAGATGAATGCCTGAACCAGCCAGCCAGTTTATGATATGCTCAAAGCCCTGCATACAAATTAAAACATGACTTAAAATGTATGACCCAAAAAAGATAATGAAATAGTTATAAGATACAAACACAGTGACATACAATGTTAAAGCCAAGTAAACTCTTAAATTTCATAGGTGCTGCTTAGAATCTTATACAGCGATTTTGGACAATTTTACTAGCGACAGACAAAACGTGAAAGCAAACTGCACTGTAATGTTTGATCTTCCTACTAAAAAATGTTGCTTATGATTATTCTCATAAACTGCAAAACCAATGACATCCTTTTTTTTTAAAATACAAATTTTCAACGCAGCCGGGTACCACATGCTGTCCCAATTGTTTCACAGGTTCCTCTCTGTACTTTCACCTCTAAGAGTTGCTTTTTTATAAACATTGGCAGCTGAAGCATGAAAAGCTTCATCCGCCTAGTTCCTGCCAACTGACTTGCTATTAAAACTTACAGGAGGGAAACTAGTTTTTTCCCCCCTGTCAGGAACCCCAGAATCCCAAGACTCAGACAGCAGCTAGTCCTGAACATCTGGAGAGCCGCAGGTTCCCTACCCCTGTTCTATGTGGAGGAGTGGGGAATCAAACCTGGTTCTCCAGATTACAGTCCACCTGCTGTTACCACATCACACTGGCTCTCAATTGTAGTAAGTGACATTGGTCTGCATTAAAATAACTAAATTTGAATAAAGTAGCATCTTAGAGACCAACAAGCATTTCAGAGTATAAGCTTTCAAGAAATAATTCTCCCTTTCATGTCTGATGGAGGGAGCTTCGAGTCTTCAAAATTCATACTTCGAAAATCTTATTGGTCTGTAAGGCCTTGAATCTAGAATTATTGCTGAAATTTGTTTCCGCTTAAACTCTGACAAACAATCAAACAAGTTCAATTGTTCTTTCTCTAAGCTGCCATACAAATAAGCCCTCTGAAACACTCCATACTGGATACACTCAAAGTGGGTAACCTGAGAATTTCTTTTGCATCTGTAGCCAAAAACACCAAGGGGCCCCTTTTCAATGGAGCACAGAAGTGAGGCAAAAGGGCAAAGAACCCCATCTCCCCGCACTAGTTGTCCCTTTGAATAGTAGTCCCAACAGCTGCATTTAAAAATTTGTAACACGACAACACTGCATGCTGTTTCTTCCAAAGCATCCTTGACTTTGTACCCAGAGTGGGCTCTCAAATCTGAATTAGAAACAGAACAAATGGGATTTTGAGACTTACCACAAAATCTTTAGGACTGCAGACAGGGAGTTCCTTAGCGAGAAGCAAATTGTTCGGTCTCGACACAAATGGGATGCCACCTATCTGTGGGTATAGAGCTTTCTGGTTGGCTCCCACTCTCCTTATGGAAGGAAGGAAGGACTCTGACGCCAATAAATGTTCATCGCATCAACTATGCCACCCTTTCTCTTCTTGCAATTGTTTTTTTTTAAGTGCTCAGAAAGTAACTGCACAAAAGGTAAACATGTTGGAAAAAGAAGATAGGAAAGGTTGTTAGCATTGTTATAGTTTCAGATGATAGCCATGTTGGTCTGACTTGGTATATTAATCAAAAGGGGAAGAAACTTTTCCAGCCAGTCCAATGGGGACTGAATGTTCTCCAGAAGGTGTGGAATGTTGAAAGCAGATAACAACTGAAGGGCGCATTTGGTGGGCTGAGAAACCAGCTCTGTTGCTATGTGTGACACCTGCTGGTGAAGGGGGACTCTTAAGGGGGAAAGCAAAAGAATTGGCCAAGGTCAGCTAACACCCGTAAGCCTTCTTGACTCATCATGAGTCTTCATCTCTGAGTCCTCACCTTTGTTCTCTCATGTGGGCTTTTCAATTTTGGCAGCCCAAAAGTCAACATGGTCTTGCATGAGGTATGGAGCCTCCAGTGGGAGCCAAGTGATTGATCTGAGAAATGGAACCAATGGGTTGTTGATGGATTTGGGAGCTGGAGACCTGTGCAAAAATCACTTAAAGTGGGTGTGATGTTCATCCCCCTGTATTATAATACCTGGAATGCCACCTTTCTGCACTGTTCTGAGATGATGCATATTATGCTGCCGCCTTGCCTTTCTAAACATTTCCTACTTGTTTTTGCTGCCACCAAAAGCTCTCACTGAAGACGACTTAGTTGAACACAAAGAACAGGATGGTTTGGTTACATTTGGTAAAATGATAGACAGCACATGGGCATGGCTATAAAATAAGGAAATCCTTCACAATAAATGAAATGGTTATTTTTCATTTAAACAGAAATAGAATTTATTTGGAAGTAGGGTGTGCAATTCAGCAAAGCTAGGGGTTAACAGGATTTTTTTACATTCGGTTTAATAAACCTACGAATTTTCAGCAAATGTCACCAAACCAATTTCGGGAATATTTTCTGCATAATTTTATTGAAGTTGAAAATGCCTTGTGCTTGATAAGGGAAGAGCAGTATAAAAATCACACAATAAGTAAATGTAGGGAATCAGATTTTTTTTGTGTGTTTTTTGAGAATGTTCTGGTCTATTAAAACCAAACTTGAAAAATTAAAAATAACAGTTGTGCACATCCCTATCTAGAAGTAGAATAGCATAATGGTATCAGCGGCCCTTTCCGCACGGAGGCGGAAGGGCTTGGGTCGGCGTTACTGACGCCGACCCGATGACGCCGGGACCGTTTGCATGGACGGTCCCAGAAAGAACCGGGAAGACGGCGCCGCTGGGCGCCGTCGCCTGCTGGACTTACCTGCTCTCCGGCCGGCTGGTGCATCGCCGGGGCTTGGGGGCACGCCTCCCCTGCCCTGCGCACCTGCTGCAGCGTCGCAGAGCAGGGGGGCGTGTCCCCAGGCCCCGGCGACGCACTGGAGGGCCGGAGAGCAGGTAAGTGGAGGGAGGGAGTGGGGGAGTGCCTGGAAGCCGGCATTTCCAAGAAAGTGCGCTTCCCAGCGCACTCTGGAAACGCCGGCTTGGCGCTGGTTGGGCGGCGCGAGGGTGGCACGGCTGCGATGCAGCTGTGCCCCCTGTGCGGGCGGCCTGGGGACGGCGTTTTTGCCGTCCCCAGGCTGCCATATTCCGCCCATGCGGAAGGGGCCAGCATGTTTTATAAGCATAATGGTTTCAAGATAAGTACAATTCTTCTTTCTCTGAAGTTCTTTAAATAGCATGTTTAACTCACTTGACACTGTGGCCAATAGCTTCCACCCAAAGAACAGATCTTTCTTACAGCCCTTCCAAGCAGTAGGGTCGGCTGCAGTAGCATCATGACCCCTCTACCCCATAACTCCTAAAGAGGCTTTCCAGTGATGCAGGGAGGTTTCCAAAATAAAACAGCCTCCCTGTTGCTGAGAAGACTCAATGGGGCTGAAGAGGCTTACATGATCCAAAAGAACAGCGGCTGCACACTGGCGGTTTCACCCTTCTGGTGGTATAAGTGCCCCTAGAAGGCATTTCCACCAACATTTCCACCAACATTTCCACCAACACTGCTTCCCACAATTTATTCAACCCCCCTTCTCTGGATGGGACTCTCAGGTCCCTTCTGCACTGCAGAATAATGCTCTTTCAATCCACTTTTACTGTGCAGAATAACAAAATCCATATGCAAACAATTGTGAAAGTGGATTGAAAGCGTGTTATTCTGCACGTGCAGAAGAGGCCTTTCTTTCTTTCATCTCACATGCAAACAAACTCAGTTAACACTAACCTTTAGGCTGCAGTTACCATCCAATCCTAATGCAGTTCATTCACTCATCCAGCCCTTCCCTTTTTCTTGCCTTAGAGACCTGCATTTCAAACGACAGCGACATACATATAACATCCCACACTAAATCACAGAAGCAAAACACACCAAATATTTACATAACAAAACATCCTAGTGGAGAATTGAAACGTTCCTGTTGGGTGGGGACTCCTTTCCTACTTCAAAATCTTCTCTACAAACTGTTCCTTGGGACAGGGAGGCATTTACAACATCTTCAGGTCCACATTTACAACTGGACACAAACCTAGAAGGCACCTCTAATTAACATCAACTCAAACCCATAGGTTGACAAGGAGTGGTGGGTGCAGTGAGATCTGACAGAGATTCTTTTTGGCCCCTTCTGCACTTGCAAAATAATGCATTTTCAAACCACTTTCACAACTGTTTGCAAGTGGATTTTGCCATTCTGCACAGCTTCAAAGAGCACTGGAAGCAGTTTGAAAGTGCATTATTCTGCATGTGCGGAATGAGCCTTTGTTTCTAAGGCTGATTCCGCATGGGTCAAAAACAGCGGTGTGAAAACGGTGTGAAAACAGTATCAACCCTTTTACACCATTTTCACACTGCTGTTTTTGGCCCATGCGGAATCAGCCTAAGAGTTTCTCAGACAGCTCACACCTCTCATGGCTGCACTGAAAAGATGAATTGAAACTACTTTGCCCAGGTTATTTTGCCCACGTTATTTATTTAATTTGATTAAAAGTATTTATACCTCACCTTTCTATAGCCAACTGTGCTATTCACGGGGAATAGTTCACAAGAGAAACACACGCAGCTAGACAATGACCTCTATCTTTTACAGATACAAAGAATACATACCTCACAATTCAAATCCCTCCTCTTTACATACATACATACCCACTATAATCGTATTTCTCCAAGGTCCAGCCTTCATGAGGTAAGCTAAAATCAAAATGACTGGTCTGCCTTTCCGAACAAAGACAGCATGATGCCCCTCCCTTCGGAGTGAGCTACAGGGCGTGACTTTTCTCAAGACAGATCTCTGAAATCTTGAGAGATGAGCATATCAAGAGGGAGGCTTCTCCAGTGCAAAAACAATCATATACCTTATTCATTTAAATGGTTTAAAAATGATTATAATATCTATAATATGTGATTCTATCTATGCATACCTTTCATTTATCTCATCATCATTTCAGCGTTCATTAAAATATAGAAAAATACAATTTCGCTGTTCCTACAAGTTTTATGTCTACTTTGACTTCTGACCTCTGAACCATTTACCATGCCGTACCACACATTATTTAGTGATGAGCTTTTCCCAACATCTAACTGCTTAGCACTTGACTTAGAAAGAAAACCTTCCTGAATCTTTTGTTACACTGGTTATATAGATCCATTATATATATCTTAACATCAAATACAATTTTTAGGCATATTCATTCATTCAGTCAGTCAGTCAGTCAGTCAGTCAGTCAGTTAATTAATTGATTGATTGATTGATTGATTATTTAATTGATTGATTGATTGATTAATTAATTGGACTTCATGGACAGCCTCATCCCCGGAGGGCTCTAGGCAGTTCACAACACAGACAACATAACAACCAATAAATTACTTAAAATACCTCTAAAAACATTAAGATCAATATGCAGCATAACAACCCATCTTAGCAGCACCCAGTCTTAACGTTGGGAGGGACTGGCAGTGCCAACAGCAAACAATAGCAAACAATACGCCTGTCTGGCTCTAATACAGGATTAAAAACTCCATTTTAATGAAAATATTTAAAACATATGTATCCTTAAACATGCGAACCATACATGTGGTGGACAACAACTTTGAGTCTAGAACACAAACACACACATATGCACAAGAAGGGAGATCCCTAAACCAATTCACAGGCACCAAGTCTCTTTTGTGAGATCATCATATCCTGTGATGGGATCATCATATTCTTTAGAGTGTGCACAGTTCTGAGAAGAAATAATTGGCTGATGGTCAATTTGAGATGGAATTGGGAGTACTGACCTGGAATGAATCCAGTACTTTCGACTTGATAGTCTTCTTCAGCCACTCAAATCACTCTGGGCACAGTTTGTTCTATTACAATAATGAGAATATTAACGCACAGTCACGCAACCACCAGCAGATCCACATTATATACCAAGATCACAACATCACCAACAGTGATCCACGTTGTATCACAGAATGGCCAATAATCATTAAACATTACAACCTGAATTCAACACAAGATAATGTGCAATATACTCACAGCCCGATACAATTCCGGCTCATACACATTTCGCTCTGGCCTCAAGCTCAACACCATAGGTCTGCCCATTATCCTGCCAGTATGTGAAAAAGTAGAATATCCAAGACCTTTTCAGAAGGCCCAATAAACAAAACTCAATGGGTTATTGAAGAAGAAGAAGAAGAAGAAGAAGAAGAGGAGGAGGAGGAGGAGGAGGAGGAGGAGGAGGAGGAGGAGGAGGAGTTTGGATTTATATCCCCCCTTTCTCTCCTGCAGGAGACTCAGAGGGGCTTACAATCTCCTTGCTCTTCCCCCTTCACAACAAACACCTTGTGAGGTAGGTGAGGCTGAGAGAGCTCCGAGAAGCTGTGACTAGCCCAAGGTCACCCAGCTGGCATGTGTGGGAGTGCCCAGGCTAATCTGAATTCCCCAGATAAGCCTCCACAGCTCAGGCGGCAGAACTGGGAATCAAACTCGGTTCCTCCAGATTAGATACACGAGCTCTTAACCTCCTACGCCACTGCTGCTCCTTTTAAGGTCTATCTCGTTAAATCAGACTGAGGATTGTCTCCCTGCACTTTTGCATTGTGGCCCAGCTGTAGGCAATTTGAGTGTTGTTTATTGGACCTATGGTGTTGGATCTATGGTTCGCATGTTTAAGGATACATATGTTTTAAATATTTACATTGAAATGGAGTTTTTAATCCTGTATTTATCATCCCATAGATTTGGAGGGCTATAGGGCCTTCTGCTCCCCAGCAATTAAATGCAATGGGCCCGGCCGTCCTTCTGGTGGTCTCTGCATTTTAATTTCTGTCTCTCTGCCAGCAAAAATTCTATCAACCCCCTCCCACTTAATTCAAGCATTGCTGATTAATTGGGGCAAATCATCACTGATATTCATTAATACGTATATCCGCCCTGGTGCGAATAATAACGTTCGTGAGGACCCGTGGCAGAATTTATCCTCGTTTGTTGAGGAGCTAGAACTAAAATATCCTTCAACTGGAAATTACTATATTGGGGGATTTCAATGCGAGAGTGGAGTAATAATCTAACCTCATATTTGGAGCGTAAGAGGTTATGATGATAGCGATTATGTCTATTCACTATTACTTCCATCAGAGCGTCGATGCATTCTGAGGATACCCAGACCAATTACACTGCTAGGATACAGATCGAATTTGCTATCAAACATAACATGTTATGGCTCAATGGTCTAAAATGCTCTGGGCTGTTTCTAATGAATTTCACATTTGTTAGTAAACGAAGGGAACAGTGTTATAGATTATTTGTTTTTTATGTCACCAAAATTAAGAATTTCGGTCCAATCTTTTAAGATAGGGAGACCTTCTACTAGGAGATCACCTCTCACTGAACCTTGTTCTCCATCAGGAAGATTGGATGTTCCTGGGAGATGCATCCAAAGAGTATTTACCTACGCTTTTCTGGACATCCCCGTTTGTATACCACCAATGAGCTAATTAATTCTCGGCATCTAGGTAATCTCTGTAGTGCTTTTTATAAAGGCCAGATTAAGCCTTATGTGGCGGTCAGCAATTTTTTGAGCGTTAATCAAGCATATCACAGACTAATAAGTAAAGTCCGTTAAACTGAAACCTCCACACACACACACAGCACTAGAGGTGCCCCCTGGTTTGACAAAGGGTAGCATGAATTAAACAAAACTGACCGTGCATCTTACCAACAATTCAAGAGATTTAGAAATCCTGTGTGGCGCAATCAGCTAGTTCAATATAAAACTACTCTTCATTCTTTAATGAAAGAGAAACAGGTCCAGTATGCGCAGAATCAGTGGGATCGCTTATATCAAGCTGTAATCTCCAATGACTTAAGACAGTTTTGGGCCTTGACAAACAGACCTGACTCCAATAAAATGAGGGCGTTTTCTTCTATTCTCCCTGAGGTTTGGATAGATCATTTTGCGAAGCTGTTCCAAAAGGAAGAGACCAGTAACATTTATCATCCATCTCCATCATTAGACGACTCCAAATGGCCTCCTGTTACAACTCAGGAAATCATGGATCTAATAACTGAATTGAAACCCCGTAAAGCCTCTGGCCCAGATATAATTTCCCCAGAGATACTGAAGTCGCATATAGAGTGGTGGGCACCCCTTTTGGCCAATCTATTCACCCAAATCAATGACTCAGGCCTCATTCCTAAGCCTTGGCTATCTGCAGTCATTGTACCTATTTATAAAAAAGGTGACCCATCGGATCCTGCCAACTTCCGCCCAATTAGTTTGACATCAGTTATTGGGAAAATATATGCTAAGACACTTCTACCCAAACTACAGGCCTGGACAATTCATCAGAACATCATTGGCCCAGAGCAAATAGGCTTCACGAGGGGGAAATCCACGTTAGACCATGCTATGCTCCTTACGCATTTGGTTAATAAATACTCCAAAAGTCCAAGAAGCAAACTTTATGCTGCCTTCATTGATTTGAAGGCAGCTTTTGACACAGTCTCTAGAGAACGTCTTTGGAATAAATTGGCTATACAAGGAATAGACAATAAACTTCTTTTTCTAATCAGGCAACTTTATACCGACACAAACTGCAGAGTTAAGTGCTCACGTGAAGGTCTCATGACTGATTCTATTTCTACCTTTAAAGGTGTGAGGCAAGGCTGTGTGTTAGCACCAACCCTTTTCAATTTATTTTTGAGTGACCTTCCGTCAGCCTTATTGGAAATTAACAACCATGCCCCTAAATTAGGCTCAAGGCATATTCCAATACTTCTATATGCTGATGATACCATCCTTCTATCTCGCTCAAAAGTTGGACTTAGTCGACTGCTGAATAGATGTGGGCAGTACTGTACAGATAACGGACTAGTCATCAATTATCAAAAGACCAAGATTTTGATCTTTTCCAAACAATACAAAAAACATAACTGGGCGATTAATAAAGTGCCAGTGGAGCAGGTTAACCAATATAAATATCTTGGAATAACATTTTCTTATAACCTCTCCTGGTTACCCCATAAAAAAGCTGCTATTGCAGCTGCTACCATCAGTTATTCTGCCATTGCACGCTTCTTTTATGGAAAGGGCCACTCCCTTGTCCCTGCAGCACTAAAAATCTTTAACTCTAAGATAGAAGCGCAGTTACTTTATGGAGTACCTATCTGGCTCCAAGCAGTTGATGACTCCTTGAATACTGTCCAATCCAAATTTTTCCGTAAAATTATGGGCCTGCCAAATTGTGTACCGTATGCGGCCCTCTGTTTAGAACTGGGCCAAAATTCATTAGTTTATAGGGCTTGGTTGAGAGCCTTTAAATTTTGGCTTCGCCTGCATTTTTCGCATGATGAGCACTCGCTGATTCACCTACTTTTGGCTGATACTCAGGCTAATCCATGGTTCTCTCTGATCGAAAGAAAGATTGAATCACTTGGTATATCTCTCGACTCGCTTTTCCCACTATCTAGTTCAGAATCCTACAACTTGTTAAAACAAAAATTGTTGGAAAGCGAATGGATTAATTTATTTAAGGCTGCTATGAAAACTTGTTCACCCTTACATCTTTCAATACCCCTATATCAAAACAGGATGGCTCCCTATTTGTATTTTTTGACTAATCCAATACAGAGAAGAGCCCTCACACTTGCTCGCTTCAATGTTTTCCCCTCTGCTTTATTGCGTGGTAGATTTAACAACTTGGAAATGAGCAAAAGGGTATGCTCTTGTGGTGAACAACAAATTGAAACATTGGCACATCAACTGCTTTGCTGCCCTAAATCTGCTAATATCAGATCAAAATATTCCAATATTCTTTCTAGGATACCTAGTGAAATGGGAGAATCAGGTAGACTTCCTTTCCTTCTGGACAATTCTGACAATGAAACTTGTGAATTGGTAGCACAATTTTTACTGGAGGTGATGCACAATCAATAATTTATATTCTATCTTAAACCTTTGTATTTGTATACCTTTTATCTCAGGTTTTTTATTGTGTTATGATTATTGTTATGCCAAATAAAGGCTTATTATTATTATTATTATTATTATTATTATTATTATTCTGTCTGCTTCTTTTAAGTTTCGGGCATCTTGGTGGTGGTTGAGTAGATCATTTCAAGCCCTGACATGCTAGTCTAGGCTGCCCTTGACTCATCAGATCTCTGAAACTAAGCGGGGGGTAAGGTCTGATTAATTGCGGAGACCTGCAGTATATATTATTTTATTAAATTTATATCCCATCACCCTGACTGAAATGAGGGCTCAGTAAGGTGAACAAGCAATTAAAACAATCTTCACGAACATTAAAAAAACTGCATAAACAGCAAAATAACCTTAAAACTACTTGATTCCAGCCCCAAACTCATTGCTAGGGTATCTTTAATATTGTATTTACCATTAATATCTATCTAGATTAGCATTTTTAAAAGATAAAAAGCTATTTAATTACTATTCCATTTCATATAGTATTGCAGATATCGTGCAACCTTATCTCTCTAATATTTCTCAGATTTAAAGGCAATTTACATAAAACTCTCTCAGTCTTATCCTTCTAACCTAACAATTAAGTGCTTAAGACTGGTATCTGACAATCCCACTTTTAACATCTTGCATTCTAATCGGTTTTACTGACTTTATCTTAATTTCAGCTGTTTCACTAAAATGTTTTTTTAAAGTAAATAATGTTTTCTTATAGAATTCTTTGGCGCTGCAGGAAATTATTCCCTGTAGCTGTCCTACTAGTCCAAGCACTCTGAACCACTGTGACATACTTTGGTTCACAATTCTGATAGTTTCAGTAAAGAAGACTTGAATTTCTTTTACTACTTTGCATGACCAACCACATGAATATTAGGGTGTGTGTATGTGTGTGCGTGTGTGAAATGTTGTCAAGTCACTTCTCATAACAACCCTATGAATCAATCTCCTTCAGAATGTCCTACCGGTACAAAGAGCGGCTCAGAATCGCACAAACTGAAGAGGGGCAAGGACTGCTATACAGTCAGTCCATCTCCCGTTGAGTAGATCTCTTTTGGGATCCCTTCATTTTGCTATCTTGCAATACAAGGGAGGAATGGTTTTGTCGATGTGTCTAGAAGTTGCAGCTGAATCAGATAACATCTGTACAGCTGTTTCAGAGGAAGCTTTTCTTTGAATCAGCCAGAAAGAGCTCAAAAGGATGTTCAGATGGCATCACTCTTCCACATGAAAGAGCAATACTGATTTCTCAAAAATAGTAAAATTGATTAAAACCTGGCCTCTGTAATCTATATGATGCTTGTGAAGCGTTGAAATTATGAATGTTCAGTTATCTTGCTAGAACAGATTTCATCCATAAGGCAGCAAACTGTAGATTATTTGACACATTTAAATAGTTTTATCACTGTATGGGGCATGAACCAGAAGGTCATACACTGCATGCCGGCGTTATACTCAGAAGAACGGCAGCGGCTCGAAGGTGCCCTCCCTCCCCCCTTGTTACTGTCGACCTACCTTATTTCGCGACCGTTAGCGCATCGCGAACGCAAGGGACCATGCCCTGCGGCGGCGAATTAGTCGCGCCCAGGGCAGGGGGGGCATATCCCCAGGCCTCGGCGGCCAGCGGGCGAGCGCGGTGACGGTAGGTCGACCGAGGCGGCGGTGCTCTCGCGGCCGTCTTCCTGGTTGTTTCTGGGACCCGTTCTGCGAGCGGTCAGAGAACCAGATTGAAATTAGATTGTATGCCCGACCAGCTATCGTAAACATCTTGAGGAAGCGACCGTGGTGATTTATACATGGGATATTCTGGGAAGAATGAGCAGATGAGTGCGGAGTCCGGAAGTATCTAGGAAAATGTAGCCCAGTGCAAAATCCCCAGGTTTTAGCGCCACCCCCACCCGGTATGGGATGCCACCCTCACCATGGTGAAACTTTTTTGCACCAAAGATCTTGAAGTCAGTGTATGGACCTGGGGAGGAAAGGGGTGTGACTAAATGGCTGCTTAGGGACATTTAACCTATATGTCCCCCTGGACAGAGTTAGCCACGGCCTTCTTCCAAATACCAACCCTAATCTTCCTTAGTTTGTCTCCCCATCCAAAGTACTAACCAGGACTGAACCCTGCTTTAGCTTGCAATACCGGTATCCTGACAAGCTTGGGTTAGAGTGGGGTATTCGGGCTGCTGGTTATAGAGTCATCTCTACAGAGGTGGCACTGTTGCACATGTGAGTGTTGGTTGGTTCTCTGTGTCTTCTAGTGTTCTGAATTCTGGGAGGGTTGACTCACAAGGCTCATTCAGCACATGCAGAATAATGCACTTTCAAACTGCTTTCAGTGCTCTTTGAAGCGCAATGTGAACAAATCACTTACCAAACAGTTGTGAAAGTGGTTTGAAAACTCATTATTTTGTGTGTCGCGGAAGGGGCTAACTTTAACGGATAAGTGTTTTCAGATCTGTTCTGGAGACCATTTGGAAAACTTTTATTTAAAGGGGTCAAATGGCATTAGCATGGCCGGGTTTCCTAGGCAAGAGGCATTCAGGAGGTAGTTTGCCGCGGCCTGTCTCTGCATAACAACCCTGGACTTGTTGGTAGTCTCCCATCTAAGTCCTAAAGCCAGGTCAGCCACCAGGGTCCCATGAGATGGGCTAGGCTGGAGCGTATCAGATTAGAGCTCTTTCCTTTTCGAGGAGGAGCCACACAGACAATGAGAGCTGGTTCTTACAGTGGTTTGAGCCCTTCTGGATAATGAGACAGACCGCCTGCTCCGTGTCGACTCACCTGACCATTCTGGTCACCTTCAAGAACTCTGCTTTGGATGCCCTCCACCACCTGATCGACACCAGACCTGGAGCTATGCCCATGAGGCCACATCTGGCCGCCCGGATGACCCTGACTGGCCCTGCCGTGCTGGGGGCGGTACTGGCCATGAGAAGCCGGTTGCCTTGGCTGCCGGCTTCTGTGGGGCACCATCCTTCTGCTGGCGGGGGGGGGGCGCCCACCCGCCTGTCCCGGTTGGCGAAGGTGACCATCTGGTCACCTTACCTCTGATATTTGAGCAAAAATTCGATTGTAGAAACTGTGTTTACCATATAGTTTTGTCCATATACCACAGCACTTCTCCTATCCTCACCTGTGTGATGACATCACCTCCAGATGTGACTTCATCACACTGGAGAAGTTGAGCCCTAGACCTCATTTGAAGCCTGGTAAGCAAAACAACATAAGCAATTTGTCCCTTCTTTTGGGATAGGTAAAGGTACAAGAGTGCATATTTTCTTATTGATGACTTATTGTGATGTGAAGTTTCTGTGAACTATAGCTCACTTCATTAGATATAAGAACTGTGCTCTATATTTGTACACACATGAATATGTGTACAAATAAAAACTTACAAACTTAGACACGTGGTTTGAATCAGGGTCGAATGGCAGGTGAACAGGTACGAGTCTTTGTCTTAGGTCCCATGATGAATCTTGGTAGTCTTGAACTGTTTTTTTGAAACTACAATGGAGTGATTAAGAAGGATCTTGGGTCCCTATGGGGGAGGGGGGAATGGGGTGTGAATATCTGAGTTCAGCAAATATTCTGAGGGAGGTCAAACTAAGAAATACATGCCTTATACGTAAGTGACAACCTTCATGGATTACAACTGATTTCCAGTCTAAAGAGATGGATCTCCAGGAAGAAACAGCAGCTTTGGAGGGTGGAATCTATGGTATCACATCCCCCTGGAGCTCTCTTCCCTCCCCAAACTCTGCCTTGTCAGCCCCCCCCCCCCCCGCAATCTCCAGGAATTCCTTAGGCCAGAGTTGGCAACCTCCTCCCAGGTAGTTTTTAAAAGAAAAGTTGGGATTTGGTTTTAGTTTAAAATGCTAACCACGATCCCACTTTGATTGTCCGTAAGTCACCATACATTGCTATTGGGCAAGATCCACTGATGCTTAACAGTGATTCCAAAACACGACAGCCACATATTCTATTACAGCATGCAGTGTGTCTTCAATGTGGCTGTAGACTCAGGTGCCGTTGTTTTTGCCTGAATCGCACACAGTGGGAGTTGTGTGGTGACTGTGGTTTCCTCATAAACATAATTAGAACATTCTGAATCATATTGAATCATACCATTGGGCCATCAAGATCAGTATTATCTACTCATAGTGGAACCAGTTCTCCAGGTCTTTCACATCAGGTACTACCTGGTCATTTTAGATGGAGATACCTGGGGTTGAATCTGGGACATTTTCCCAATGAGCCGCACCCCTCCCCCCAATAACCCTTCTTTTTTCTGCATAGCCTTTCTTTGCATAGCAACCCCTGTCTTCCTTGGTGGTCTCCCATCCAGCTACTAACCAGCAGTTTCTGAGATCGGCTTAGTTTCTGAGATCTGATGAGCTCAGCCTAGCCAGGACTATTCAGGTTACCTGCATACTTACCTGGAAGGAAAAAACTATTATGCACTAAGCATCCCTTTGATAAAGAAGATTGCCTTTTTCTTTGTGTTTTAAGGTCCACATTTGTTCTTGAGTAAGAAAAACCGTTCTACTTTTGAGTTCTAAGTTCCTTGTGTACACCAAGTGTTGTCAAGTGACAGCTGACTTACAGCCCCTCCAGCAGGGCAAGTGAGAAGCAGAGGCAGTTTGCCATTGCCAGGGACGTAGGTAAGGGGGGGTTTCTCGGGTCAACCCCCCCATTCATGTCCGAAGCTCCGCCCCCCAGTTTGTGGGTTTTAAAAACATTTTAGTGTTTTAATTTGGCCTGCAGGGGGTGCATTGTTTAGGCTAGCAGCACCAAACTTTCAGGAATTGTTTGGGGGACTCTTCTGATGATAGTACCCAGGTTTGGTGAGGTTTGGTTCAGGGGGTCCAAAGTTATGGACTCCCAAAAGGGGTGCCCCCATCCTCCATTGTTTCCAATGGGAGCTAATAGAAGATGGGGGCTACACCTTTGTGGGTCCATAACTTTGTGGGTCCATAAAATCTATACCTACGTCCCTGGCCATTGCCCATGTTGGAGACCCAGCCTGGCATAGTGGTTGAGAGTGGTGGACTCTAATCTGGAAACTGGGTTTGATTTTCTACTCCTCCACATGAGTGGTGGGCTGTTATCTGGTGAACTGGATTTGTTCCCCCACTCCTCCACCTGCAAACTTCTGGATGACCTTCACTGCAAACCCTCTCAGCCCCGCCTGCCTCTCAAGGTGTCTTGTGAAGAGGGGAAAGGAAGATGATTGTAAGCCATTTTGAAATTCCTTAGGCATAAAAGCCAACTCTTCTTCTTCTCCTCTGCAGAATCTTCCTTGAAGTCTCCCTTCCAGGAAGCTACCGACCCTGCTTGACTTCCAAGATCCGACAAGATCAGGCTGTACTATGCTGCCTTCCCTCCCAGACTCCTTCTTAGCAAGATATATTCCCATTTTTCCTTAGTGTCAGGCACAATGATACTTGAAACAGGAACCTTGCATGATAGACCCTAAATCTGTGCTCTTTTTGCCCCCCACTTTGAAAAGAGATTTTCAGACAAGTATTGCATACAATTACAGGGGAATGTGTAATGCCTGCAAATCAGGTGATTCTAGACAGCCAATCAAATGCCAGGGAGCTCTGATCTGGGCAAGTTTTGCCTGAAACCCAACTTTGAGAATCTTTCAGAACCATCTCAATGTTTTTCTATTCTGTATGGCTTTAGTGATGCCGGAGGACTGCAGAAAATATGGAGTGGTGGTGTCAGGACTCCGTTTCCCAGAACCCCCTGGTTCTCACCGAGCCTACAACAGCGGGGGGGAAAGGGCCAATCGCAGCCACGAACCGCCCCTTCGAAATTCCCACATATACTGGGACTGAGGGCACGAACCCTCAGTTCCAGCACCCTGTAGCTAGGGTGACACAAATCAATAAAGTTGGTTTCTTTTTTTAAAGTCGACTTCGTCTGACTGTGTTCAGCCTTACAGGTGGCAGAAAAACACTGTATTTTGAATTTCCGGTATATGTTTAATGGAAAACTTGCTAATTTCTTAATCCACTGCAAACCCTGGCCTGGCTGAGGCAAGCTGGCTATTTCAGTTCTTAATACGCACACTCAAATTTCCATTAGGGCCATTCCTGGTGATATCAGAACTCCCTGTCATGTCTATTAAGATCAGTCAAATAGCACAAAAGAACATTTTTAATTTCCTTTTACTTTATTGAGCTTGGTTGTCGTTTTATTCAAAGAAAGCCTCTAGGAAGCAGAAATGGTTTTAGAGGGGTGAGCGAATAATCAATGCAGGCGCCCTACCATTCACAGCGCTTACAAGTTTACACCAGTGGATCAAGACCATTTTGACATGGATGCTGAGCTCTCCTCGTTTCTCAGGCTCATTCCGCACATGCAGAATAATGCACTTTCAAACTGCTTTCAGTGCTCTTTGCAGCTGTGCAGAATAGCAAAATCCACTTGCAAACAGTTGTGAAAGTGGTTTGAAAACGCATTATTTTGTGTGTGCGGAAGGGGTCTCAGCCTTGTCATTTTAACTTGAAGGTCTCCATTTCTATCTTGTGTCTCCCCCATGTGATTTGAACTCATGTATCTTCATTTCCTTTTTCCTCATGTCATGTTGTTTTTCATTGAACTTTTAAAATACATTTAAAATTAGTAGTGATCATTTCAGCAGTATAAGAAGAAGCGAATGCAACAGGAACACCCTCAGCAAGTGCAAGATGACTGGCAATACTAGGAAACAAAATGAAATGAAAGAGCATGCATTCCTAATGGATCCCTAACTTTCACCTGCAGAAGCATAGCAAAGCTTGGGAGATCGTGGATTAAGCTCCCGTTCAGGCTTTGATGGTGGCAGGTCTGCATTCAGCCTTTAAGACGGTAGCACTACCCCCAAAATAGTTGGTTTCTCCTCTTCTCACATCGTCACAAACAGACTTGCTGACGCAGCCCTTCTGGACAGAGGTGGCAAGGACCTTTCCTAGGTAAGGAAGACAAGAAGGGTGCTTAGCAGGGCCATGGTTTCCAGCAACAACCACTCTCCATCCAAGTCTTGTTGGGCTCCAGAACATTCTTTACCCCTTCTATCATTGAACAACCATTTCCGTTGTCACGGTTCACTAGGGTTGGCGGCCCTAACTGGCATCCTTGCAGGAGACCTAGAGGGGTGGGGACAAGTGATCTGGTGTTGTGATGACACATGATGTCATTTCCATTGTGAAACCAGAAGTGATATCATTGTCTCATGGGAATGGTCTAGGGTAGACCATAGAGTTTTGAGTGAATGCTATAGCATTCTGCCAACACAATGAAGCCACTTCTGGTTTTGTGATGGAAGGGAAGTTATACATCAGTACATCTCTGACCTGACCCCAATTTTCTCCCCGCCATCTTGCTGAGTGGTGGCAAGAAAAGAAGGTCCAGGATGAGACTTGACCTTCCTACAGTTCACATTTATCAGCTGTCTTTTTGAAGGATCAGCGCAGCCACCTATGTAGGCAAAGATTACATCTGAGGTCATTAAGGAAATGTGTCCTGATAAAAATGATCCCATGATTCCTCCAACTGGTGGAAAGGGGCTATGGTTTCTCTTCCACCCATGAACAGACTCCCAGAGAATGGCTCAGGAGCTCTCCCACTCAGCATGTTGCATCAGTGAAGGTCCCTGCTGTTGAAGTTATCTGCCTAGTGGTGGGATCCAAAAAATTTAGTAACAGGTTCCCATGGTAGTGGGATTCAAACAGTGGCGTAGTGCCAATGGGGCTGGGTGGGGCACGACGGGGGCGTGGCCGGGCATTTCAGGGGCGGGGCATTCCTGGGCGGGGCTGTGGCAAGGGGACTTGAGCTGCTGCTACCGGGTCCTTAGGCAAGGGAAAGCTTACTGCACAGCATGAGGCGCAGGCTGCCACGCACGCAGGTGCACCTCCTGCCAGACTGCTTCAAGTTCTGCACGCTACTGCTGAGAGGAGGGGTGTAACTAAGGCAAAAATCACATGGCAAAATCACCAATTAGTAACCCCCTCTTGGCACACACAAATAATTAGTAACCTACTCTCAGGAACCTGTGAGAACCTGCTGGATCCCACCTCTGTATGTGCCTCCATAGAATCTGACCTTAGTAAAACAATTAAATTAGCTGGGTGCACATTGGAAACTCAGATAGGAATTTTAAGTGAATGTGCTGAGTAGGAAAAGGAATGGCTGTAGGGAGAGATGGAAACAGGAGATCGGGCATCTAGAGGACTCACACTGGGAAAGTATGTGAAACTCTGCTCCCCTCTCCTGTATTTCATGCTGTCCTCAGAAAATACTTTACACTGGCCATTTCCACATAGATCCCCGAAAATGTTTGCAAAACATTTTCAAAACATTTTGTACCCCCTCCCCCCCCTCTGGTTCTCCTGTACTCCCCCCGCCTCAAAATGATTCCTGGTCACCATTTTGTGACCGTTCCATTTTTTTTTTTTACAGATTTGTAGAACGGATGCTATGAAGCTTTAAATCCTCATTCTGCAATTTTCTAGGGGTCGAAACGCGAGAAGCATAAGAATAAACTAATTGCAGAGTGCTGTCCTCCTTGATTATAAGCACTATTGTACTTTTGAGAAACCTTGACCTGCCTTTAACAGCCTTGAAGTATAACGAGACCAGTTACTTATCTAGAATCTGGCTAGCTGTTATCTTTGTGTTATGATTATACTGCTGTGCCGTTCCAAACTGTATACAAAAAGTTTTTTCCATTACTCCAGTGGGAGAGATGTAATAATTTTTTCCAAAACGTCTTGTTATTGTGTTGTAAAATTATTTTGGTTACTTATAATTAAATTGCTCTGCGCAGTTTAATATACACAGCGCGCCCAGACCTATTTGCCTCTGAATGGTATCAACTTCTCAAATCAAAAATTTACTCAATAGGTTTATTACTGGAAGATCTCTGTACGCTAACACCCAGATAAATTTTCCAAACCTTGAAAAGTAAACTTCTAGAGCAGGAATATCATATCTTGTTGGTGCAAGCAAATAAATCATGCTCACCCCTCTCTGTCGGAATAATACCGGAACAGGGGCACATAGCCAAATATCTTGAATTATTAACTGAACCCCAACAGAGATGGATTATCACAAGGGCCAGATCCAATACCTTCCCATCGGCCATTACAAAGGGTCGCAACTTATCCATCCCTCTCCAGGATCGGGTTTGTCCACACTGTAAAAATCAAGTGGAGACTCTTGCTCACATTATTCTTGACTGTCCGAGATATGTGGGCATTAGGAATTTCTCTCCCAGGCTGGCCCTAGACAAATCTGAAAGTGACTCTGACTGTTCTGTTGTGGAGCTTCTGTTAAACAACACAGATGTCATCCTCCTGGAAAAACTAGCTAAAGTTCTTTTACAAGTGACAGAACTTTCTAAGTAATGTATACTGCTATATAGCCTTCCTGTCTGCGCTTTGAATGTACTCTTGATTTGTATTCCAAAAATGTCTGGCAATGCTCTAGAACCTATTTTTAAATGCCAAATAAAGGTTGTTGTTGTTTGTTGTTTATAATTAAATTGCTACTCCAGTGGGAGACTAAATTTTTGAAGTAATTATTGTAGCCTGGTTGGTACAAGTTTTCTTCTTTTCTCTTTGAAACTACATAGACACAATCCCCCAAAATAAAAAAAATGGATGAAAATGCAGCATGAAATGACTGGCATGAGCTCAGGAAATGTCACCGATAAGGGAGTCTAGGGACTGCAGAGCAGCATGGGAAACTTTTTAAAGAGATCTGCACTGCAAGCGAAAATGGTTCCACAAAAGAGTCACTAAAATGAAAATGATTTTAGAAAAGAATCACTAGGGAACTGGATGCGAATAATATGTTTTGAGGCTGGAAATAAAACGTTTTGGCCTAAAAACTATGCAGAATTTTTCATAAATTTTTTCAGAAATTTTTCAGAAATTTTTATTTCCTACCTCATAACAGAGGTGGGATCCAGCAGGTTTTCACCAGTTCCCAAGAGTGCGTTACTAATTATTTGTGTGTGCCGAGAGGGGGTCCGCTTTTCCATCTCCACGCCCTCGCCTCCCCAAGAGGCATACTGCCTTTGAACGTGAAGGTTCCATATAGCAATTGCGACTAATAATGTAACTCCCTGAACTGGGTTAATCCCTTTTAGGTACTGCAATTCAGTGATTCTCAGCCTTTCGTACCTTTTATCTCACCAGTCTCTATCAAAGAACCTGTGTGTTTCACCATTGCTGTGTTCAGATTTGTGAGTTGGGGCATTTTCTATAATGTGATGATGATTTAGAAATGACCTGGTGCCAAAAAAATTTGGGGGGGTCGTGGTGGGGTGGCTGCCCATGGGGGGGGGCATCCAACTCAGGTTTTGCCCAGGGCTCAGGTTTGCCTAGGTATGCCTCTGCCCCCTTTGCTGAGGGGGGGGGTGCTGGCGAGGGAACCTGTTACTAAAATTTTTGGATCCCACCACTGCCTCAAAATGTTTTATTTTGGTTAAGTGGAAAAGGGCCACTAAGCTTCCTTCCCCTTTTCCAACTCATATGGAAGGTAATGGGACATAATTATGAGTTCAGAATTACCACCATAAGTGACTCTCACTGCCAAATCAAGACAGTAGTCCTCAGGTCCATGACAGTCCACCGTCTCATCAGGGCAAACAGATGTCAATGAATAGCAGGCTGGGCACCTCTTTCCGTTGGGCTCAGTGATGGCTGGAGGCACTGGAACCAAAATAGAAAAACACTCACGTGGCATCAGAGGAAGAAGCCCATGCAGACTTCAAAGAGTACAGTGTCAACCTTCATCTAAGGCACACAAAGGGAAAACTTCACTCAGGTTTTGCCCAGGGCTCAGGTTTGCCTAGGTATGCCTCTGCCCCCTTTGCTGAGGGCGGGCTGGCGAGGGAACCTGTTACTAAAATTTTTGGATCCCACCACTGGATATGACATGTCGGGAACCCTTAACTTTTAGACACAGACTAGAAGTCTCATTGCTATCCTTTAGAAGAAATCTCAGCAGCTTTGACAGTGGACACATCAAATTTCAGCTTCCTGGCTTGCATGCTTCTTCACTCACCCTCTTGAGGAGACACTTTTGAGTCTGACAGCTTGGGAGAAAACATTCAACTGTTTCCTGTTCAGATTACCTTCTAACATTTTGCTGATCAAGAAAAGAACCCAAACCTGATTTTAGGGTTCCATTTTCCTGGAGATGGGCCCAACAAATTTCAATTCCCACCTTAGGATGATTTCAAACTTCCCATCTCTGTTGCATCAGCTTGAAAATCCCCATGTCAACTTTGTTTGCAAACAGAGTGATGGATTGGTACCGCTGTGCCATTTTTTAATCTCTTGATGCATATTTATTAAACACAACGTAGGTCATTTTGGATAGGATGTGTGTGTACACAGCACAAAAAACAAACATCAGAAACAATAAAAATGGGCAAATTGGGGGAACATATCCCAACAAAAATCCCTGAAAATAACAGAAAATGAAAAAAGTGCCTTTGCATGTTTTAATAGTCCTCTGAATGAGTGAGTTGGGAAGGCAAAAACATTTAAAAACTCCATTAAAAAACTCATCAAAGAAAAAAAGCTTAGGCAATGAAATTTGACAGACAGAAAACAAGCAAAGATTTGAGTCCAAACATGTCACTGAAAATGCAATGGGAGGATAAAATGGGGGTGAATGGTAGTGTGATCAGACGTCCTGCTTTTGGCGGGACAGTCCCGCTTTTAATCAATTTGTCCCGCGTCCTGTGGGGTTTTTTAAATGTCCCGATTTTTGGAAGGCTACTGCACTGCCTTCTGGGGCACTCCCCTTTTCCCACCCTGTGACAGGGCGGGAAACAGGGGAGCGCCCCAGAAGGCAGTGCGGCAGCCTCCCGCGCTGCCGCGCTGCCTTCTGGGGCACTCCCAGTTCCCGCCCTGTCACAGGGAGCGCCCCGGAAGGCAGTGCGCACCTGTGGCCACGTAGCCATGCGTCCCGCCTTAAAAAGGTGAAAATCTGGTCATTTTAGTGAATGGTAAATAGGATGGAAGGGCGAAGTCACAGAGGTGAAGCACCCTTACCTTGAGCAGTTGATGTTTGGCAGGCATCCCCCACACAACAAGTGGTGCTCGTACGGATCGTTTTCCCTGATCCAAAATTCATATATGCGGGAGTCAGTCTACAGATATCTGAGGATGCACAGCCCTTAACTACTGCCCGCATGGGAACTCCAACTAGAAAGGAAAGGAATGAAATTGAAATAAAGTAAAAAGTGGAAATATAAATATTTTAATAAATAAAGTAAGCACCCATGGCTCAAGAGAGTAGTAAGATAAGATACAGATCCAACCATGATCTATATATTCTGCAGGAAATACAAAAAAAAGTATTCATTTGGGGTTTTCCTCAGCCCACTTTTCCATCTTTGGACTGATGCCATCATCAAATCATGCCCTACCCTCCCTGTCCCAACCTGAAAACAAGTAATTTCCATTTTTATTTTTTATTTTTTTAAAATTGCCTTTATGTCGTGTTGTAATGATAGTATAAGCAGGTTCTCTGAATTCCCAGCTTTCATTCTTGGGCAGCGTTGCCCAGATGGTAGTGGGCTGAATGTCCATAGGGAATAGCGGAGGGCCATGGTGGCACATTTGCCCCCCCCCACTGCCATGTAAGGGGCAGCCCCACCAGCACAGGGAGCAAACGTGCCAGCAGTTGGCTGCCCCTCAGCTCTGCAGCAATGAAACCTAGACATTTTATTTGTTTGTTTGTTTGTTTGATTTCTTGCCAGTCTGAACTGGAAGGGCTTTTCAGGCATTTTTAAAAAGCTCTCTAAACTACTGTTATAATCATAACCATTTTTAAAAAGATTCTCAAAGGTATGAGCGTTACAGGGGAAGGTAGATTGCTGGATTATCTTGGGTTTGTTGGAGAGACCAGCCGCTGAGTGTGCCCCCCCCCCACTGTTCCATATGGGTCTTGTTCCATGTGAGCCCTAATATCTTCGGGTTTTATCATCTCCCCTCTCTCCTCTTTTTCTGGGAGAGATTTAGTTATGGTAAGCACTGACTTTTGTGGGATGCCTAGGTTAGGAAGTATTCGCTGTTTTTCATTGATATTTATGATAATTATATTTTAATGATTTTATGTACACTGTTTGTGTTGTTCACCGCCCAGAGCCCTTTGGGGATGGAGCGGTATATCAAGTCGAATAAATAAATAAATAAATAAATAAATAAATAAATAAATAAATAAATGAATGAATGAATGAATGAATGAATGAATGAATGAATGAATGAATGAATGAATGAATGAATGAATAAAAATAAACCGCCCTCCCCCAAGGGGCTCAGGGCGGTGAACAACAATGATAAAAGAACTTAAAAAACATACCATAAAAACTGATTTGCAATAATAAGAATAAAAAACGAAACCATATCTCATCAGATGGCGTCATCCTCCCCCCTCCCTACCTTTATGCCCACGGGAGGCCAGATGAAACAGCAGTGATGTTTTTAACCAGGCTGGCCAAATGCCTGGCGGAACAGGTCCGTTTTACAGGCCCTGCAGAAATTCTGCAGGCCCCGCAGGGCCCTGATCTCTCTTGGAAGCCTGTTCCACCAGGTAGGGGCTCATTATGTAACTGCACTGCACTGAAGTCTGGATCAGATGCCAGAGATGTAGGGGGCATTCCTGGGGGTGGAGCTGATGTTAATTGGCTTCCACTGGCATTCTAGTCTGGCATTCTGCCCTGGGAGCCTGTAGACTTATGCCCCATTTTTGTGCAGTGTATGTTTTGGCTTTGGGGCTTTCCAGGAGGCAGGACAGTTTGCTTTTTTCCCTCCCTGCTATGCTGCCGGAAGTCCTGCAGTGTTGCCTCCAATCATCTTCCCCAGAGATCTGGGCTGCACTGTTAAAAAGGAAGCCTCTATCTCCTTCCCTCAAAGATAGATAGATATTTTAGATAGATATTTATTACGGCCTTTTGGCCAGCCAATAGTTTAAAATCAGAGTACATGTGAATACATAGCACTCCACTTATACAAAAATATAATATAAATTAAAATCCATTATAAAATCTATTAATAAATAACATTAGCTTCAGGCATTATTACAGTCCTCATCACACAGTGCAGCTCTTTGTCTTAATAAGGAACTACGCTTGTTGTGTACCAATATACAAAATTTAGCTACCTTCTGTGAAATGGCAGAAACACGATCTTCTAATAATATTCTTACAGAATTTGTATCTGAGTTATCTATGAATGGATATACATGACGCGTTAACACTGGTTGGATCAACAGCTTCCTTTCACCTTCATGTAACTTGCAATGCAGTAAGATATGTGACATTGAGTCTACTTCCCCTGAGCCGCACACACAGGTTCTCCTGTGCCTTGGAATATTTTGGAATCGTCCCATCAGATTAGCTGACGGGAAGGCATCGAAGAGATGTAAAGGAAAAGGGGAAAGAATCATTTAAACATTTTTTTAAAAAAACTCTGTGTGCGTGCGTGCGTGCGTGCGTGCGTACGTATGTACGTACGTGCTGGGACACCACTGTTAATATCCTGATGGTTCACAGCATGTATGGAAGAAAGTAAACTGACTCCACAACCATGAAGGGGAAAAAAGGGAGGACAAATATGTGGAACCACTATGCCCCGACCAATTCTAAGGATTGGGGATCGAATGCAAAGAAAATCAGAAGTAAATCCAAATGTGGAAAATGTCTTATGCTATGCAGAAGAGCCTCATGAATTTGACTACATGCCGGCTTAGTGGTTCTTCTTTTGCCTCCATTTACAACCCACTAGCCCAACACAGTCGAAGACATTGGAATGCCCTGAAAATCTGGATCCTGCCCACCCACCCACCAGAATGAAACACTGAATTTGGCAATTTGCTGTCATTTAATGGTACCTTCCACCAAGACTGTCAGCTAAGGTGGGCTATAAGTGTATAAGGCTGACTATAAGTACATGTTCAGAATTATCGGTGGTTCTTCTCACCTACCAAGGGTTTGTTCAGTCATGCTGATGATGCAGGTATCTTTCCCTGCTTCACAGGGCATCGTAGGGCCACTGCAGCTATTGCCGAAACCAGAGCAAATTTCACACTCCAAAGAACAACCTGGAGAAGGGAATAAGATATAAGTTGCACCATTTTTTTCTGGAAACAGGCTTTTCCTTGAGGGCAGTATTGTTGTCAAGTTACGGTTGATTTGCCCTGCCCTCGATGGCCCAAGCTGAGCCCATCTTGGCTGCTAAGATTTGGGGGAGAGGCCACCAAGGAACAACATGGCTGTTACATAGAGGCAGACAACGGTGAATCACCTCTGAGCATCTGTTACCTGGGAAACACTATGACCCTGTGGGCACTTTTGGAATTCTGACACAGAGTGATGGACAAAGTCACAAAATGGCTGCCATAAGAGGAAGAGTCAGTCACAAAATGGCTGCCACCAGAAGCGGAAACAGACATGTCACACAGTGAAGACCTTTGTGCTGCGGTGGCCAAAGCAACAGATCCATCAAAGCTCCAATAGCCAATCAGAAGCTTTGCTGGGCAAAAGTCGCACCTGGCTCCTCCCCCTTTTAAAAAAACACTTGTCACTGAGCCATTGGCTAATTTTGCATGGGCCAAAAACAGTGGTGTGAAAACAGTGTGAAACCATTTTAAATCCTTTTACACCGTTTTCACACCGTTTTCACACTGCTGTTTTTGGCCCATGCGGAATCAGCCTTTGAGTCTGTTTATTGCAGTTATATACCAGTACAAAAACATTCAATCAGGAAGTTTCAAGAAAGTCATCAAGAGATAAATTTAGAAACAATTTCCCTCCGCAAAACATATAGTTTAACTAGGAAAAAAACCCAAGATTTTGAAGTGCGCCTTTGCCTCCTTTAGCCTTAAATACTTTGTGTGCTTTATATACAGGGGCACTTTATAAACTATTTAAAAGAGATCATATTAGAGCTACATATCTGACCACTACACTAACAAGAAACCTAAGAATAGCTTATACTTCTATTAGATTTCAATCTATGCCTTCAGCAGTGCTTAGTGGCAGATACACAGGAGTACCATTTTCTCAGCGCTTTTGTATCTGTGGAAAACAAGAGCCTGAGGATCTCTTCCATTACATACTCTCCTGTCCTTTATATTCTGAAATAAGGAAAAGGTTTTTGGAGCCAATACTACCTAGGACAGCTTTTTTGTCCGATGATGAGAAACTGATTTTCTTATTATCTGATATTGATTCCTATGTTTCTTATAAGATGGCTCTCTTTGCCCCTGGAGGCTAGGAAACTACGAGCAAAGTATTTAAAGCGCTGTTTGAACTAATGTTGTAAAGTACTGGAGATTAATTTAGACTAGCTGAAGAAGCTGCAAAAACATCTGACGTATTGATGATGCATTTTAATTTAGAGATTGCGAACACTAATAATTTATATTTTAATGTAAAACTAAATTATTGTTTTAATTTAAATTATTGTTTTAACTAAGTTACTGTTTTAACTGCATGCATTTCTGTATTGTTATAGCCAATGGCTCAAACAATAAAGACTTGACTTGACTACAGAGGCACTTAACTTGGCCAACTGCCTTGAAGTAATAGAAAACTCTTTTCAGGCACTATAAAAGATGTTGGCAAGGGTCACGGTACTCACCGGTAGTAACCTGGGAACTCCTGCCCTATGAGATCACATAGAAGTCAATAGGGGCTAGGTGGCATTTTCCACCACCATAATCTATTTAATTACAGCTAAAGGAAAGAGAGCTCTGGGACCTTTCTGAGATGTGTAGGAAGAGGTATACAGATTTTTTCCTGGAAACCTCATAAACACATTACTGAAGTATCAGGAGCATGGATGATTTTCCAGGGTGACCACGAATCACTTCTAGGGTTCAAATACAATTACAACCATGATAACCTTGGTCACAATTAAGTTGTAGTCAAAAAGACCTCAATAGCAAGTTTAATGTAACATAACAATTGCCTCACTGGGTGTTGTGTTGGAAGATCCAAGGGACATGACACTGGGCTTCAATTATCAAACCTAACATACAGAAACACAATTTGCGGCTAATTGTAGCTTTTGAAAACTGTTGGTATTTGCAAGTGTCTGACACAATTCAGACATGAAGGGGTTAACTGTGTGCATGCTAATTAGCTACTGAGGTCAGAGTTTTATGGCTAGTTTAGATTAAGCTATTGGTCAGCTAGCCCTGGCATCGACTATGTGAGACTAGTCATGTAGGCAGACGTTATAAAGTACGTTTCTTTGTTTGAGCATTGCTACATATTGCTTTGCTAGATAGGCACCATGTGGGACCACGTGGTGCAGAGCTATGTAACCAAGTTAGTGCTAGAATAGAAAGGTGTTCTTTATTTTCTTCCATGTAAACCCTCCCAAATAGATAGTAAACATATGTATAAAACTAGCAACTGTCTATTGGTCTCTCTTCTGCTACTCTGGTAAATATATTAAGTTAAACAGTCCCACAAAACCCCACACAGGGTTAGGAGGCAGGGAACTTAACAATATGGCCAATTTTGGCATTACCCCATATGTCCTTACTCAGCCTCTGTGTTCAGCAGAGGCCAATCTGCTGGTGGTTCTCAGCCCCTCAATGATACAGCTGGCCTCCACTCGGGCCAGGGCCTTTACGGCCCTGGCCCCTGCCTCATTGAACATTCTTCCTCCAAGCTGTCCTGGCCCTGTGGGATCTTGGCGAGTTCTGCATTGCCTCCAAGACGGAGTTGTTCCACCGGGCTTTTGGAGTGTCCAGCTGCTGATAAGTGCCCCCTTTATTCTCCTGTGCTCGGGGTCCCTTTACCATTTAAGGGGACCACTTTTCCTTCCCCCCCCTCTTTGGGAGGGTTTTTAATAAGGGTTTTATTGCTGACACTGTTTTATTATATCAACCGCTATGTTTTAATTTAATGGGTTTTTTAGCTGTATATGTTGTAAAGTTAATTTGTGCACCGCCCAGAGCCCTCCGGGGGTAGGGCAGTATACAAAACCCAGTAATAAATAAATAAATTTTTTATCATCTGCGGCCTTTTCCATCTTGGGCCTTTCCTCAGAGGGACTTTTAGATTGCCGGATGCGATGTTTTCTGCGCTGTTTTAAATGGGTTTAATGTGAAATTTAGAGCCCTAATTTTATTATATTGTATGAATTTATTGAATGCGCTCTTCTTGTTATTTCTGATTAGACAAACAAACAAACAAACAAACAAACAAACAAACAAACAAAAATATAAATATAAATATAAATATAAATATAAATATAAATATAAATAAATAACCCACTGGCGCTCTGGCATGCTGTGGTACTGAAAGTGTGTTGAACCAAGAAATCTTGTCCTGACACATTTCCTCTCTGCAGTGCACCAAGAGAGGAGACATGTTGGGGCAAGATTTCTTGTCCCGATGTACTTCCTCTTGCCCCACCTGTGCATCTGGTTGTTTGGGGAGAAAGTGAAAGCACTTCTGGTGTGACTTTTCACACCAGTGCAGGGCAAGGGCGGGGAACAGCTGGCGGGTGGTAATTGGCCTAAGTGTATGCAATTTCTTAGCTTCCCTGCAATGTACTTTTTACAACTGAGATGAAACCTCTGGCAGTTTTATAGTACAAATTACAGAGCACTTACAATTGAGATGATACTCGCCTAGCAATTTAAAGGTACTCACTTGGAAATGAGCGAAAGGGTATGCTCTTGTGGTGAACAACAAATTGAAACATTGGCACATCAACTGCTTTGCTGCCCTAAATCTGCTAATATCCGATCAAAATATTCCAATATTCTTTCTAGGATACCTAGTGAAATGGGAGAACCAGGTAGACTTCCTTTCCTTCTGGACAATTCTGACAATGAAACTTGTGAATTGGTAGCACAATTTTTACTGGGAGGTGATGCACAATCAATAATTTATATTCTATCTTAAACCTTTGTATTTGTGTACCTTGTATCTCAGGTTTTTTATTGTGTTATGATTATTGTTATGCCAAATAAAGGCTTATTATTATTATTTTTATTTAAAGGTACAAACTGCAGTGCAATTCTTATCAGACTTTAACACTGCCTGGTAACATGTTTTTCAAACAGCAATAATAGGGGGGTCAGCTCTAGATTGGGAATATCTAGAAAACTTGGGCAGTGCCAGGGGAAACTGGAGTTTGGGGAGGGTATGATGCTATGGAGTCCACCTTCTCAAGAATTCTGTGTCCTCCAAGGGAACTGACCTCTGACCTCTGAAGAACAGTTGAAATTCTGGGAGAACTTCTGCCCCAATCTGGGGGTTGGTACACACCAAAGTGAAAATGAAGAAAACATGTACCCAACAGGCTACAATAATGACTTCAAAAATTAGTTCTCCCACTGGAGTAGCAATTTACTTATAAGTAACCAAAATAATTTTATAATTTTACAAACAGTAACGAAATGTTTTGGAAAAAATTGTTTTGCAATTAGTTTGTTCTTAGGGAGGACATTTCGAGAGGCATAAGAACAAACTAATTGCAGAGCGTTGCCCTCCCTGATTATACATTGAAAATACATTGTAGATTGTACATTGAAAAGCCATGGCACCTTGGGTTATTTTAAAATGCATATGTATAGGCTCATTGTTATTTATTTACTTATTTTAATATTAGGAAAATTTAATTGTCCTGTTGTTTTAATTAGTAATCTCCAGAGCCTGAGGAGTGGATATATCCTTTTAGCAAATAGAACTAAATCGGGAAGTGCCAGATATTTCCTGGTGTTGGATCTTAAATAAAGTCAAATGGTATCTGTTTTACAAATTTGTTTTTGAATTGAATGGCTAAACCCTTTTAATCCATTTTATATTTCTACTAATGAACTATCAAGTTGGAAAGCAAAATCCATAAATGTAACATATGATTTTAAATTTAATAATTTAATAATAGTGTATAACCACTGTCTCATACCTAATGCCAATAAAGGTTATTGTGATTGTGTGAAAAGCCCTGACCTGCCTTTCCGTGAAGTTTAACGAGGCCAGTTAATTATCTGGATTCTGGCTAGCTGTTATAATTGTATTTAGATTATATTGCCGTGCCGTTCGACTTGTGTGTATATATATATTGCTCCAATGGGAGAATGTAAACAATTTTTTCCAAAACATTTTGGTACTGTTTGTAAAATTATAAAATTATTTTGGTTACTTATAAGTAAATTGCTACTCCAGTGGGAGAACTAATTTTTGAAGTCATTATTGTAGCCTGTTGGGTACAAGTTTTCTTCATTTTCACCAATCTGGGGGTTAGCAACCTTCTGCACTTCCTTACCTATAGTGGCAAGACCGAAACAGATGAAAAGTCCCAAGATGGCCTTCATGGTGATAATCAATGAGAAGTGAAATCAAACAGGATCTGAAACGGGAGATAGCAATAGGTGAGCAGAGACGATGGAGAAAGGACAGATTTCTCGGTACACAAATATGAAACCTTTTTTTAAAAAAGTATATATTATTTATTTTACTTATTTTATCACATTTCTATAACACCCTTCCTGGTTTGGGCTCAGGGTGGTTTGTAAAAGGTTTAACGAGTTGTATAGTTAGAACTAAGTACTGGCATTAGAAGTCTACTGCCACCTGCTGGGGAGGCCTAGGATTTACCTGCATTTATCTTTTTTTTTGTAGTTCCTAGCTTTTTGCTATTGCTTTTGCAAATTTGTTTCTGTGCATCAACTGTACAGATACACACAGCAGGGCTCAACCCATTTATATCTGAGACACTTACAATGCTGATTTCTTGGCATAGAAACAATGCATCTATTGAATAGTGGTGGTGGTGGGGGATCTCATTAGAAGGAAACAGGATGTGTTAAAAAAAATAAATTGCAAGTTTTGTTTACACAAGGATGAGACGAAACCAGAATGGAGACTTGGGAGCTGAAGTGAGAGATTCAAAATCACACTTACCAGGCATATGGATTGGGGAAGATGGGGTTAACGCATGCCCCCCTTCCATTTTCCTGATAAAAACACCCCTTCCCACCAGCAGCCTTAAGCTGCACCCAGGAAAAAAAAAGGCTCCACCGGTTTGCCCATCTTCTTAACGTGTTGAGAACTTAATATGTTGGGGAGAGGATACTTTTGATCTAAGGCCCCTTCCGCACATGCAAAATAATGCGTTTTCAAACCACCTTCACAACTGTTTGCAAGGGGATTTTGCTATTCCGCACAGCTTCAAAGAGCACTGAAAGCAGTTTGAAAGTGCATTATTCTGCATGTGCGGAATGAGCCTAAGAAACAATGGGGGAAGGAGCTAAGCCCCAATTTCTCCTACAACTACTTTTCAGAACACAACAGAACTTCCATTCATAGACCTCCAGTGCCACATGCTATTTGGCCCTTAGAGCAGTGGAAAAATAGGCATTGCAAAATGTCCTTCAGAGAAGCAGAGATCTTGGGAGGACATAAAGGTTGCAGAAGAAACCCCAGTCATGGGAAGCCAGAGTGTTACAATTCCGTAACAGTAAATACAGGATGTGGTTTTATTCACAGCAAAGGTAATCTCAGCAATCAGCTGACAAAGAATGGGGTGTTGTTGTTTTTTTAAAAAGCTTGGCAGCGTATTTGCAATGCACACAATGCTATCTGTTTGCTGCAATTTACGTCCATTTTATTCACCAAGCATAAGAGATAGGACAGGGGTTCTTAGTGAACACTACTATTTTTAAACTTATCATCTCAGTATAGGCTAGACCCCAGTGGTGGGATCCAAAAATTTTAGTAACAGGTTCCCATGGTGGTGGGATTCAAACTGTGGCGTAGTGCCAATGGGGATGGGCGGGGCACGACGGGGGCGTGGTCAGATGTTCCAGGGGGGCATTCCTGGGCGGGGCTGTGGCAAGGACGCAGCCGCTGCGCGCCGGTGCACCTCCTGCTAGACTGCTTCAAGTTCTGCACGCTACTGCTGAGAGGAGGGGCGTAACTAAGGCAAAAATCACGTGGCAAAATCACCAATTAGTAACCCCCTCTCGGCACACACAAATAGTTAGTAACCTACTCTCGGGAACCTGTGAGAACCTGCTGGATCCCACCTCTGCTAGATTCCCCCCCCACCCTTGTCGCAAAAATCTCCAAATGCTTTCAACTGATGACACACTCTGATTGAGCAGCAAGTGAACAACAAAGTAAACAGACAAATAGAGCACAAATAGAATAAAATTATAAATAAATAATAGGCTCCATGAGTCCTAAAATCACTACAACCCCAATAAATACAACATTACATACAACTTCCCGGCGTCCGACATTAAAATTTCAATAAAAACCCTCCCGAGAGATGGGGGGAGAACGGTGGGTTGCATAGATGATAAAAGTCCCAAGATGTAGGCAGGACAACCAAGAGGGTTACCATGTAAATGCTCTGTTCCTAATCCAACTACTGCACACCCTGGCTCTCATGAAGTGCTGAAGGTGACAAGTCTCTGTGTGGAACAGTGTAGGACAGGGGTCTGCAACCTGCGGCTCTCCAGATGTTCATGGACTACAAATCCCATCAGCCTCTGCCAGCATGGCCGGCAGAGGCTGATGGGATTTGTAGTCCATGAACATCTGGAGAGCCGCAGGTTGCAGACCCCTGGTGTAGGATGTGTGTGCCTCATTCTGGAAAGAGTGATAGGGTCTAAAGTAGGGGTGTCAACCAGGCGGCCCAGGAGGCAAATCTGGCCCCTTGAGAAAGTTTATCAAGCCTGTGAGCCAGCTGAGACCCCTCTCCCTCGCTCCCAATCTGGACTGATTGGGAGTGTGGGGAGCAGATTGGGAATGGGGGGGGGGGTTTGCCTCATCTGACTTGCAGACCTGATAAACCTTCTCAAGCTGAAGTGGTCACCTCCCAGTTCAAATCTGGGCTGGAAAGCTGGGGACTCACCTGCTGAGGTAAGCCCGCTCCCCCCACCCAGGGTCCAGCCAACCAAGTCACATTTATGTTATATTCGGCCCTCCTAACAATTGAGTTCAACACGCCAATCTAAAGAGGAGATGGTCACTCAAACACAACAAGAACACTGCTTGGCAGTAGGGGCTTTGGCAGCATCTATATTATTAGATGCCCTGAGCTGGATGGCCTGGGCTAGCTTGACCCTATTGGATCTCAAGCTAAGCAGGATCAGCCCTGGTTAGTATTTCAATGGGAGACCAGAGGGTTGCCACACAGCGGCAAGCAATTGCAAACCACCTGTGTTAATCTCTTGTCTGGAAAACCCTTTGAGGTCATCGTGAGTCATCTGTGACTTCCACTACGACAATATTACTAGGGAAAGCTCAAAAACAGGCTCTGTGATGTAGCCTGAAGATTCTACAGCTATTTCCACATTCTATCCATTTGTGGGCCAAGATTCACTCTCTACTGTGTTCAACCTTTCCTGAATTGTGTTCTGGGAGAATTTGTAAAATCAGTTCCAGAACAGAAGCATGTGCAGTATGCATATTCTGCTTGAATGTCAGCTGCCGACACACACACACACACACACACACACACACACTATAGTGCATTGATATAACTCTAAAAAGACAACCTTGCCTTGAATATGCATAAGACTGCAACAATTTTGGGGGGTGGGGAGGGGGGTTTCAGAGATGTAGGGTTTTATCAGTGCACGCAGAAGACGGCACCAGAAGAATATCAGTGTAGACAGATGTATGACCACACACATTTCTTTTTACAGGGCTTATGTGCATGGAAAACCTTGGGGTGTAAAAACATAAACCTCTGACCTTGATGGTCCTGGCTAGTCTGGTCTTGTCAGAGCTCAGAAGCTAAGCAGGGTCAACCAGGGTTAGTACTTGGATGGGAGACCATAGTTGCTAAGCAGAGACAGGAAATGGCAAACCATATCTGTTAGTCTCTTGCCTTGAAAACCCTACTGGGTAGTCATAAGTCACCTGTGACTTGACAACATTTGTACAAACACACAACAACTTAAAGGAACGGAAAGGTAGGAAGACCACACATACACAGTCTGCTGCCCAAACCACAATGGGGGTGGAGTGGGGAATTCCCTAATACACCAGCTGTATTTCAGAAAAAAACAAGTAATTTGGAACTCCAGATTCCATAGAGAAATTTAGAGAATTTCAGAAACTTTCCTAACTTCAGTGGATGACAATAGACTTACCAGGAAACTGTTGTCAAGAGCTGTCAAATCACCTCTGCTGCCATTGAAAGGTTTTTCTTTACTAAAGGTGGCAGATTTATTCCGGCTGCTCTAAGGGTATTTAATGCCAAGGTGTCCCAACAACTTCTCTATGGGGTTTCCCTATGGATCGAAGCCTGGCATATATCCTTGGAGTGAATACAATCTAAATTTTTATATAAGCTTTTTGGGGTCCCCCATTGCGTACCCTACGCCGCCCTCTGCCTCGAGGCAGGATTACACCTCTTGGAAACAAAAGCATGGTGGGCCACCTTTAAATTTTGGATTCGGTTATGTTTCCTTAACAACCCTAACAGTCTCATTTATTGCACCCTCCACGAACTTCAATCTTCTACCTGGTGGGCTCATATCAAATCAAAGATTTCCTCCCTGGTTCTTTCTTGGGACCAGCTCCTTATGCTTTCTCCTAGCGAGATACAATGTTGTATCAAGGTACGGCTATTCGATCAGGAACACCAACATCTAGTTAGTAAAGCAAGGAGCTTGTTCTCTCCCCTCCATTTAACATCATGCCACACAGAATGCAAGAGACAGCTGCATGCTTAAACATCTTGTGTCTGACCCTAAGCTGAGGTGGCTATTGACCAAGAAGGCGAGAACCAACACATTTCCACTAACCTTTTCCCCAGAGAGATTCACGGTACCTTCACAGCAAAAGCGTACCTGTGAATACTGTCAAACCTCTGAGGAGTCATTGGAGCACATTTTATTAGTTTGTCCAAAATTTAACTTGATTTTTTAGACCAAACCTGTTTTTAGGGGATCCCTTACTGGTCCATCCAAGCCTTTTTATCTTAAATTGAACTATCTTCTGAATACAGAGAATCCCAAGCAACTGGACATAGTGGCCAAATTCTTGCTCACTATTACGAAATGATTTCCTGGTCTCCTCTTTCGCTCTGATGTATGCATTTTTGAAACAGGAGTACCTGTTTTATCTTGTAAAACTGTATTTGGATTACTTAGTTCTGCTATGTTTTAATGCCTAATAAAGGTCTTTGAACTTGACTTGACTTACCAGGAATCCTCAAGCACTGCTACGTTGGTATGTGGAGAACCCGGCTGCTTGGACAGATTTGCTGGAATGTTCTGAACTGCTCAGCCCCTGTTCCTCCTTTATAGAGAAGAAACACGATCACATATTTGTCAACCACCTTCCCACAGCACAGATTTGCACACCGGCTTGTGTTTGCTTCCCTTTTGTGGTAGGTGCTGTTGGAAGATCTGGGTGCCAATATAAACAACTTTTCAACAGTTGGTCTCAGTCTCCACAAAAGGTAAAGGTGAAAGCACTGGGTCATTATTGATTCCGGATTCATGAGTCACATCACAATGTTAAGGATTTTTTTGTTTTGTTTTAAAATTATATTCGTCTTTATCTTTTGTAACAAGATCTTTATATATTGGCCAAGTATTGCAGAGAATCTGAAGGGATCAACAGACTGTGAGCTTGGTTGTACGTACAGCTGAAACGTGTCATTTTCCCTTTTCAGACCACATTTATAATCTTTGTATCATTGATTGATTGGGGGGGGGGGGTGGTTAGTATTGCTCAAGGAAAGCTCTCGTGAAGAATCCTGATTTTTCTAAAGCCACTTCCTGCAGCTGATCGTGCTATACAAATTGTCCTCACCGAGAAAGTACGCCATGCAACATATTTGTTCTCTATTGCTTAAGGAACTCTTGGCAACACCTTCCTTCCTCCTTTCTAAAATTGCCCAAGGGCAAGTACTTTGAATGGGGGAAGGCCCCTAAATACAACAGCCTCCCTCCCTAACCAATTGCTGAATTTACATGGCTACAAACCAAGGTCGGTGGCTTATAGAACAGCAGAGGCCTTTGATTGGTCCTTCAGAATCATCTGATTGTGGTCTGCAGATTTAATAGCTGACCAGCACCTGTATAGCAAGTAATTATCTGCAATTACCTTTTGGAAGCAAGGTGACAAAGTGACAAAGCAGGTAAACAATGAAATACTATTATCCAAGGCTCCCAGTTCAAATTTCATGACGCTCGACACTTGGAAAGTTATGAATGAATTCTTTATTACAGTCAAGGACCAAAATTTGCTACTAAAAGAATACAACTTAGTATATATAACATCAGAAATACATTACCCTAGACCATGTTTACAATCAATGACATTATAAAATTATAAAAATAATATTCATTAAATTAGCTGGCTATTATGAGTTTGACTGTCCCATTGGGATCCCTTCTTCTCTGGCAGAGCAGCTAAATCACTTTTTTGCCCGCTTTGAAACAGGTCTATCAGAAGGAGATGACACACAGCCACTAGGTGATTGCAGCTCACACCTCACTGTGGAGGAACATGAGGTGAGGCAAGTTTTGAGGGCTGTGAATCCAAGGAAGGCTACTGGACCGGATGGTATTCCCGGTCGGGTGTTAAAGGAATGCGCTAACCAACTGGCTGGTGTTTTTACTGGGATCTTTAATCGATCTTTATCCCAGTCCACCATTCCATCGTGTTTGAAAGCTTCCACTATAGTTACACTACCCAAGAGCTTTCCTGCTGACACTCTTCAGGATTATAGACCAGTTGCACTCCACCCCATCATCATGAAGTGTTTTGAAAAAACTGGTCCATAGGCATATTAGTTCTTGCCTTCCAGATACATTTGATAAACAGCAGTTCGCATATCAGGACTAATAGATCTGGGAGGATGCCATTGCCATCAGCCTCCACACACAGCTTTGGCGCATCTGGAACAGCAGGGGGGAATTATGTGCGAATGCTCTTTAGGACTTTAGTTCTGCATTTAATACAATCTAGCCACAAAGACTGGTGACAAAACTTGTGGATCTTGGACTCTCACATTCAATCTGTTTGTGGATTAGGGACTTCTTGTCTGGGCGTTCCCAGAGGGTTAGACTGGGAAATCGGGTTTCCTCAGTTCTTACTCTAAATATGGGAACGCCACAGGGCTGTGTGTTAGAGCCCTTTACTGTTCACCCTTTTATACATATGATTGTACTCCTGTCTATCATAGTAACACCATTATCAAATTTGCTGATGACACAACGATTGGTGGGGCTCATCTCTGGAGGGATGAGTCTGCCTATCGGAATGAAGTGGACAGACTGCTCTCATGGTTGCAGGAAAATAACCTGGTTCTTAACACTAACAAGACAAAGGAGCTCATGAGTGGACTATAGAAGGAATAGCTCAGAAATTCAGCCCTTGACTATAAAATGGAGATCAAAATTAGGCCCGGGTGGCTAGTTTAAATTTCTGGTTATGATTAAAGAGGATTTGACCTGGGAGTACAGACTGCCATGATTGGTTAAGAAAGCCCAGCAAAGACTGTACTATCTGGAGACTTTAAGGAAGCAGCAACTGGATGGAAAACTCCTGGTGTCCCTTTTACCGCTGTGCTATAGAGAGTGTCCTAACCTACTGCATCTGTGTATGGTTCTCCAGTTGCACAGTGGCGAATAGGAAGGCGCTCCAAAGGGTGATCACCACTGCACAAAGGATTATCGGCTGCCCTCTCCCCTCCTTGGAAGAAATCTACTGCAATGCCGAAGCCTAAATAAAGCCCAAAATATTCTAAAGGGACCAGTCTCATCCAGCACACTCTCTTTTTAAACTGCTACCATCTGGCAGGCGATACAGGGAGCCCTCAGAACTAGGGACAAAGAGGCTTAGAGACAGCTTCTACTCTAGAGCTGTGGCTATGCTAAACTCACCACTTCATATTGATGTATTTGGGGCTGTGTAGGGATGGGTGGAGGATGATGATGTATGAGTCTGAAATTGTGTGCATCGAGGAATGCTGCTGTAAATTTCGTTGTGCGTGCACAATGACAATAAATGCTTATGCTTATGCTTATGCTTATGTCTTAGTTTCAGTCCAGTTTTTTTACATTTTGCTATAGTAAATGGTAGATTTTCCATTACCAAAATACACAACATTTTACAGTGCCACAAGAAAGCAAGTCCCTGCCCCACAGAGCTTACAATTGAAACTGTGAGACTTGGAAAATGACAAAGAGAAGGAAGAGCAGATGCTAAGAAGAAGAAGAGTTTGGATTTATATCCCCCCATTTCTCTCCTGCAGGAGACTCAAAGGGGCTTACAATCTCCTTGCCCTTCCCCCTGCACAACAAACACGCTGTGAGGTGGGTGGGGCTCAGAGAGCTCCAAAGAGCTGTGACTAGCCCAAGGTCACCCAGCTGCCGTGTGTTGGAATGTACAGGCTAATCTGAATTCCCCAGAAAAGCCTCCACAGCTCAGGCGGCAGAACAGGGAATCAAACCCGGTTCCTCCAGATTAGAGTGCACCTGCTCTTAACCACTACGCCACTGCTGCTGGGGAGGAATATGTGTTCTTTCCACTGACATGTCCATGGTTTTAGCTCCTGTAGGCGAGGGAAACGAAAGGATTGTGTGAAAGTTTTCAGGTTTCTCCTGAGCCGCGTGGTTTAGGAAAACATAGGCCTTTCCCACACAGGCAGGAAATGAAATGTGTCCTCCATGGAATTCTGCAGCATTTGTCCCCCTTTGCTTACGAAACCATTTCCAAGAAGCTTTTTCTGTATCTTTTTTAAAACCCCTTTTACAGTTCTTTAGACTGAAAAGTTTCCAAGTTGTCTTTCCACTCAGTACAGTCATATTTACAATGTTTTATTGCTGGCATTTGCAATGGTCTGTTGCAACCAGTCACGAAAGCATCAACTTTCTGTTTGTGTATAAACAGGATGTTGAGGTCACATTCTAATGAGGCGGCCTATTGATTGGCAATTGGCCAGCTTGATAGCCATTGCTTACACGTTTGTAAGCATGTAAGCCTGCCGTTATAAAGTTCAATTGCATTCTTTGTTCTCATATTCTCTCAGTTCCTGCCATGTGCTAAGGCAGGAATATGTAACAGTACAGTATAGTATTTGGGTTTTTTTCCCATGTTACCCTACTCTTTTAGCTGGTAAACCTTTATACTGAGCAACTGACTTGTATCTGGGTCTTTCTTGGTGTCTGCTAAACTCTCCTAACAATGTATATCCACCAACGTTTATGTTTCCCACTGCCATTTTTTACACCCTTATGCCATCACCCAACTTTTCTAATTTCAATCCTTTCCCCTTCTTCCATCATTTCTGTGGGGATTTTTGTTGTTGTTGTTTGGTTGAATATGTGAAGTGTCAATTATATGGACCTACAGAGAGCCAAAGCAAAGAATCGATGAAACCTTGTTTTTATGAATAACATGCTCACACTCACATACCCCCAAGGACATAGGTAAGGGGGGGGGGGTTCTCGGGTTAAACCCCCCCATTGCATGTCCGAAGCTCCGCCCCCTGTTTGTGGATTTTTTTGTAATTTTTATTTTCAGTTTTCAGCCGCAGTTTTTAAGCTAGCAGCACCAACATTTCAGGGATCTTTTGGGAGACTCTCCTGATGATTTTACCCATGTTTGGTGAAGTTTGGTTCAGGGGGTCCAAAGTTATGGATTCCCAAAAGGGGTGCCCCCATTCCCCATTGTTTCCAATGGGAGCTAATAGAAGATGGGAGCTACACCTTTGAGGGTCCATAACTTTGACCCCCATGAACCAAACTTCTCTTTCTAATTATTATCAGAAGAGCCCCCTACTGATACCAGCCAGGTTTTGTGAAGTTTGGCCCAGGGGGTTCAAAGCTATGGACTCCCAAATTGGTTGTCCCCATCCCCCATTGTTTCCAATGGGAGCTAATAGAAGATGGGGCTACACATTTGAGGATCCATAACTTTGGACCCCGTGAACCAAACTTCACCAAATTGGTATCATTAGGAAGAAAGACTCCTAAAGATACCTGACATTTAGTGCTAACTTATACGATTGCACCCTGACAGCAGGCATACACATTTCCCCAGATTCTCCTTTTGGCATGGATTTAAAGGGAGAATCTGAGGTCCCCAGTTTAAACATTGAAAGTGATGCTGTTTCAGGGTGGGGGATAATCCACCCCAAAACAGCATCACTTTCAATGTTGTTTTCACTGGGGACCCCAGACTCTCCCTTTAAGGTGGATTTAAAAGGAGAATTTGGGCTCTCTAGTTTAAACACCATTGAAAGTGATGCTGTTTGGAGTGGATTCCAGCATCACAGTGGCTGCCCATGGGGGGGGGGGGTGCGCAAAAAAGATTTTGCACCGGGCTCCATTTCCCCTAGCTACGCCTCTGGCCAGAAAGAAGGGCAGAAGGGGCTGCCGGCTGGGAGCCCAGTTGGTGGGCGGCAGAGGAGGGCGGGGCAGGGGAGTTTGCCATCCCCGGGAGCAGCAGTGGCATAGGAGGTTAAGAGCTTGTGTATCTAATCTGGAGAAACCGGGTTTGATTCTCCGTTCTGCCACCTGAGCTGTGGAGGCTTATCTGGGGAATTCAGGTTAGCCTGTGCACTCCCACACATGCCAGCTGGGTGACCTTGGGCTGGTCACAGCTTCTCAGAGCTCTCTCAGCCCCACCTACCTCACAGGGTGTTTGCTGTGATGGGGGAAGGGCAAGGAGATTGTAAGCCCCTTTGAGTCTCCTACAGGAGAGAAAGGGGGGATATAAATCCAAACTCCTCCTCCTCCTCCTCCTCCTCCTCCTCCTCCTCCTCCTCTTCTTCTTCTTTAAAAGCACTGAGGCTGGGGGTGGGGCTTGGGAGGCATGGTCACACCCTAGGGGCGGGTTGGGGCATGGCCCCGCTCCCGAACCCTCCATAAAAATCTATACCTACGCCCCTGCATATCCCCCACACATCTTTTTTTAACATGACCACACCCACATACCCCCACACACATCTTTTTTTAAAAAAAACCAACCCCTCATGGTGGCCATGAAAAGTTTGGAGAAGGTGAGTGTGAACAAGCATTGTAATAAAGGCTTTTTAAAAAATGTTCTTGAAATGTTTAAAGCAACTTGGGTGGAAAAGGCCATCCCCACATGCACCCCATCTGAAAAAAAGATGATGAAGAAACAACTCTGTTGCCAGGTCTACCAGCTCTTCTCAATTTCATAAGCTGAGGCGAATTCCGCATGGGCCAAAAACAGCGGTGTGAAAATGGTGTCAACCCTTTTACACCGTTTTAAACCATTTTACACCGTTTTCACACTGCTGTTTTTGGCCCATGCAGAATCCACCTTGGGGTTATCCCAGAGGTGGGATCCAGCAGGTTCTCACAGGTTCCCGAGAGTAAGTTACTAATTATGTGTGTGTGCCGAGAGGGGTTACTAATTGGTGATTTTGCCACGTGATTTTTGCCTTAGTTATGCCCCTCCTCTCAGCAGTAACGCGCAGAACTTGAAGCAGTCTAGCAGGAGGTGCACCAGCGTGCGTGGCAGCCTGCGCCTGCGTGCATTCGTTTCCCGCCCAAGGACTGGCGCAACGGCTGCGTCCTTGCCACAGCCCCGCCCAGGTATGCCCCACCCCCAGAATGCCTGGCCACGCCCCCGTCGTGCCCCGCACAGCCCCATTGGTGCTACGCCACAGTTTGAATCCCACCACCATGGGAACCTGTTACTAAAAATTTTGGTTCCCACCACTGGGTTATCGGATATCCTTGGCAGAGCAGTTCCATTTGACTGACCTCTTCTGGACATGCAGGAATCAAGAGTGCTACCACTGGCCCACACCACTGATCAAAGAAATCCATCCACTCGTTTCATTTATATCTTATCTTTCTGTAGCATGTGAAGGAGGGGAATGTAATAAAAGGAACAGGGCAGTAGTCTATTGTACTGTACATGCTACGCACTTCTCTTATTGCTTGGTTTTCTAAGGGATGTAATCCAGTTTTGCTACTGTTTACAACATACCATATCTTCAAACAGTTTTATGGCACTGTTTTCTAAAGACCGAGACTCAGCCTTATTGCAGGATGACTGTATATCTTCTAAGGTTGTGCAAAAGAGGGAAGAAGGGGAGAAACAGCTTGCTCTGACAGGAGTTTAGAGAACCGCATTCCTCCTGGCTCCAAAAAGAATCTTGCCTAGGAATGGAGCATCACCCAGAGGGGGGAAGAAAACGCCAGCAGGAGAAAAACACGGAGGACTAAAACTCCCAGAACCACTTTCTTCTCACTCGCATCTGTTCTGCCAGAATTTAGCTGCTTTGGTTTGGTTTTGTCTTGGTTTCCCTTTATGTTTTCCCTTCTCAGTTGATCATCCGGGAAATTGTTGAAGGAATGAGAAACTTATGTGCTGATGCAAATGTTATTTGACGGGGGGTTAAATTGTATTATGTATCTTAATAGATGGTTATACCTTTATATTGTCAGCTGCCCTGTGCCTGCCCTGGTTGGGAAAGGGCAGGATATGAATCTAATTAAATTAAATTAAATTAAAATAGACCAGAAGACAGCCTCCCAACTCTCCCAGCTAATCTGATGGAGGAGACAGGCCAGCAAAGCAGGCAGTCCTCAAAGCCAAGGAAAAAGGCTGATGTGGAGAGAGGGATTAGCAAAGAGGGAGAAAAGAAGGGAAAGGCAAGAGGGGAGAAATAGGGTTGGCAAGTCCCTCTGGGCCACTGGCAGGGGATGGGGTGGGATAGGGCTGCCTGATCCATGTTGGAAAATTCCTGGAGATTTGGGGATGGAGGACAGGGACCTCAGCTGGGTACAGTACTATACAGTCCACTTTCCAAACATCTATTTTCTCCAAGAGAACTGATCTCTTTGGCTGGGAGATGAGTTCTAATTTCAGGAGATTCCCAGCTCCCACCTGGAAGCTGGAATGCAAGAGAAGGATGAAGAGGGAAGAAAAACAGAACAGAGAGGTGGCATCTTCCCTGACAGAGCTCTAAGCATTTAAAGGGAAGAAAAACTCAGAGCTCTCTCAGAAACAGATGACACAGAGACAGACAGGAAGAAGAGAAGAAGAAGAGTTTGGATTTATATTTCCCCTTTCTCTCCTGTATGAGACTCAAAGGGGCTTACAATCTCCTTGCCCTTCCCCCCTCACAACAAACATCCTGTGAGGTAGGTGGGGCTGAGAGAGCTCTGAGAAGTTGTGACTAGCCCAAGGTCACCCAGCTGGCGTGTGTGGGAGTGCACAGGCTAATCTGAATTCCCCAGATAAGCCTCCACAGCTCAGGTGGCAGAGCTGGGAATCAAACCCGGTTCCTCCAGATTAGAAATGGTAAACTTCTGAAACTTCTGAAAATAGAGGGTCATGATAATATCAAAAGATGGCATGATTATTTATGGCCTGAAAAAAACAAATGCTTTAAAAACTTTAGAAGTCATTTAATTAGGAATTATCTGAGGAAAGTGTTAATAAAAATGAAAGACAGATTTCATAACAGTACTCCAATGTAGCTATCAATAATGGAAACATTGCACATTAGAAAAATAATAAAGAAACTGGTTGAGACATAGAGAGATTACTGGAAGAACAGGAAGGGAAGTTAGGGTTAGGGTCACTGATGTGTGTGCCCACATTCCTTGGGGGGGATGGAAAGGCACCCCTCCCACATATCTAGGCTGGCTGGTCATGATCCTTTACCTGGGAGTAAGCTTGGTTGGTGGCAATGGGTGTCGCTTCTGAGGAAACCCTGTGAGGGGCGCGACACAGCCATTCAAAGTATGTCATGGTTGCTGTACCGAGCTTACTCCTGAGTAATGCGTGCCTGGTTTTCTTAACTGTAACTGCAGTATTCAGAGAATCTAGGGTGCCTGGCCCCTCCCTCCCGTCCCTTGCATGTCGCCCCTCCCTCTCTTCCCTCCCTCACTTCTCTTCCCTTGCATGCCACCCCTCCTCCTCCCTCCCTTCCCTTTTCCTCCGCTAGGGTGGGTGGGTCATATCAAGATGCTGGGCCCCCTGCCTCCCCTCCCTTGCATGCCACCCCTCACTCTCTTCCCTTTCTCACTTCTCTTCCCTTGCATGCCTCCCCATCCATCCCTTTCCTCTCCCTCCCTCTCTTCCCTTGCATGCCACCCCTCCCTCCCTCTGTCTCCCTTCCCTCCCCCTCGTGTGTATGTGTGTGTATGTGTTTCACTTCCACTCGAGTTACTGCCTATGTACTGTTTACACTGCTCCTATCTGGCCATCTGAGTGAACATTCTAAGCTGCACAAACATTCTAAGGGTGACAGTTACACACAGGCAGCTGCATGTCCTTCACCATGGAGCGCCAGGAAACAGGTGTTTTACCTGGGCCAGGTATGAAATTTCAGGTATGTGAACATTTAAAAACACTCTCACCTGGCTGACTATAGCAGCTGGGAATTTTCAGAGGAATTGGCCCAGCAGTTACTGAGTTATACTATCATCAACAAAAACACTGTTAGCTTTTTATATAGATAGATAATTCATTCTGCAAACAAAGAGCAGCACAGGATTGGTAAAAGTCCTGTTTTATCAGAATGAGTGATCCGGGTAACTTTCTCACTGATGGTCCTATTGAACTGGTTTTGTGGCTTGTGTTAATCTGGCTTTTAAGCTTCAAGCGGCAAGATTGTCTCAGAATAATTTGTGTACATGATCAATTAACAGTTTTATGTATCTGTGCCCATAGGGATAGTACCAGTGGTGGGATTCAAAAAATTTAGTAACAGGTTCCCATGGTGGTGGGATTCAAACTTTGGCATAGCGCCAATGGGGCTGGGCGGGGCACAATGGGGGCGTGGCCGGGCATTCCGGGGGTGGGGCATTCCTGGGCAGCAGCTGCGCCGGTCCTTGGGCGGGAAACGAATGCACGCAGGCGCAGACTGCCACGCATGCCGGTGCACCTCCTGATAGACTGCTTCAAGTTCTGCGCACTACTGCTGAGAGGAGGGGCGTAACTAAGGCAAAAATCACGTGGCAAAATCACCAATTAGTAACCCCCTCTCGGCACACACAAATAATTAGTAACCTACTCTCAGGAACCTGTGAGAACCTGCTGGATCCCACCTCTGGATAGTACCAGTAATTAAGAATATCAGTGTCAAGAAAAGCAGGATTGAGATAAGCCAAATTTTAATGCATTCTTTAACACTGCCTTTGTACAACATCTCTGCAGTAAAATTAAATAATGCTTTTTCAGTGATAGATAAAGTGATGTGAAGCATTGCTTGCCTAATTTGTTTCATGTCTAGAATTGACTAGAATTCTAGAATTTCCACTATTAGGTGGCACAGATTCTAGAGTCCCAGCTCTGGAGGGGCAAGCTTCAACATCTTATCTGTTGGAAACACTTCTCCCTAGGGAGAGGATGAGTGGGTTGATGCACAGCATGTTTCTACTCCTACTCTTGCTTAGGCCTTTCATCGTAAATATCCCGACAAGCTGCAGGGGGGAGGGGGTGAATGGCCTTTGGGGACACAGTCTTGCTACGTTCCTGGAAAATGTTGACACTTAGTAACTGATATTGGTGTGCTTTGCTTAACAATTGTGTTACGATTTCAGTACCTGGGAATGTTGATATCTCATCTCCTGACCTTGGGGATAGTTGTATGCAGAAGCTTCAATTTTGCCTGGAGGCAGCGAGAATGGGGGGGGGGAGGGGAGAGAGAGTTCCGTTCAGCTTTAAATTTTCTGCTAAGCTCTTCGGTTACCATTCCTGGCAACAGCCAGTTGTGTGGCCATCACAATTTCTGTCTGTCACTAACGGTCGAATCTGAATTATTGCAGGAGCGTGGAGGCACACCTTATGCAAATATTTGAAAAACTTTCATCCATCCTCTGATGAACTCATGTAGCGCCTCATTTGATGAGAGAATCCTGATCTATTTATTAGCTGATTTTAACTCAATTGTTTCCAATAGAGTAGCAAAATTTCTTGCCTTAGGTATAAGATCAAGAGACCAACAGTGTGAAGCTAATTTTGAAGTTTTATATTTATCTTTTATGCCAATCAGGTTACGATACAAAGCAGGGAATGAATCCCTCTCAAGAACCAAAGGACAGGATGTAGAGAAGATGCTGTAGGATTCCCTGTCGTGAGATACTGATAGAAGAGGGACACTAAAAGAAGTCCTTCGCTGCCAGGAGCCCAAGGAGAACCAGAAGGATGTGTCCAGATGCTGAAGACCCATTGCTGGCTGTACGACAATGACCTTTTGTAAATCTCCCTAAGGCAGTAGTACCAGCTTTTAATCCAGAACAGATCAGCTCAGAAACACAGCCCTTCATGGTGGTTTTCATAGCAACGGTACCTGAAAATGAAAATCGCACATGAGGTCCCCATTCCTGGCAACTACCACCCAAAGATCTTCCATCTGTCCATTCAACGGATCTACCAGTCTTGATCCTCCTTGATCTGAGATTGCAAATGCCTTAGCAGACCAGGTGCTCGGGAGCAGCAGCAGCAGAAGAAGGTCATTTCTGCTATTGAGCTCCCAAAGGCCACTGCGAGTAGCAGAGTGCTGGACTAGATGGACTCTGGTCTGATCCAGCAGGTTCTTTCTTATGTTCTTATCAATTCAACAAATAACTTAAAAAAGGGGGGGGGAACCTCTCAGAGAGGCCATGAATTGTTTCAAGGGGATGACTGAGGACAACCATAATAAAGGGGGAGGATTGAAAATGTTTTACAAATATTTTAAGTGATTTGTGTGGAAAGAGTCTCAGCCTTCCATCCTTCCAAGGTTGAAAAAAATGAGTATCCAGCTTGCCGAGGGTAAAGTGCAGGCGATGGGGGAAGGCAATGTTCAACCACCCCATAAAAAATGTCTTCCTAGTAAAAGATGTGATGTGATGTCATCCCATGTTAGTAATGACCAGTGCTTTACCTTTTAACAAACCTAAGAACAAGATGACAGCCAGTGCAGTATAATGGTTAGGCTGTTCAACTAGGATCTGGAAGAACCAGTTTCGGAGCCCCACTCTGTGATGGAAACTTGCTGGATGACCAGTCACATATTCTCAGCCCAACCTACCTCCCAGGGTCGATGTGTGAATAAAATGGAGGAATTGAGAAAGACATGTTACTTTGGGCACCCACTGCAGAGAAAGGCAGGGCTTCAAATAAAAGAAATAAATTATTCTACTGCTGCCTAAAGTCTTGGGGAACCAGGATGTGTTGGGACCTTTATTTTTGTGGTAAAATGCTGCCTGCTGAATCTTTTTACATACCGTGTTTCCCCGAAAATAAGACAGTGTCTTATATTAATTTTTGCTCCCAAAGATGCATTATGTCTTATTTTCAGGGGATGTCTTATTTTTCTGTGTTCTGTTCGACGGGCATGCTTCCAAACAAAAACTTTGCTATGTCTTACTTTCGGGGGGATGCCTTATATTTCGCACTTCAGCAAAACCTCTACTACGTCTTATTTTCAGGGGACGTCTTATATTCGGGGAAACAGGGTAGGTTGACCAAACAGGGAACCTCTCTACATCTTTGTTAAACACCATTATAAATGTAATTGATAAAAAGGTGCAACGGAATCAGGTCGTTATCAGTCGTAGGCAAATTGTTTGCTAAGCATCCTGCCCACAGAGTTACTAACTGGATAGAAGCAAATAACGTACTTGGGCCTGAGCAGATGAGATTTAAGCAAGGAGCATTCACCATGCATCATTGTTTAGTCCTAACTTTTTAAAGTGAGAAACATACTAAACATCTCAGGGGCAAACTATTTGTGGCCTTTTTTAATCTTAAGGTGGCTTTCGGCTCTATTGATTGTGACCTTCTATGGAAAAAAATCTTAAGATCTAGGAATTGATCAAAGGTTGTTATATTTACTTGTAAAATTACATACTGCCAACACCTGTCAAATCAAATATTCCCCAAATGGCAATTTAACAACCAAAATTCCAAGTTCTAAAGGAGTCAAACAGGGATGCATTTTGGCCCCTCACTTATTCAACCTGTTTCTCTATGATCTTTCAAGATAACTAAGTTCAGAGGACGACCATCCTCCAAGATTTGGTACATGCTCCACCCCACTCTTACTCTGTGCAGATGATCTGGTGATCCTTTCTAGAACAAGAAAGGGCCTTCATTGTTATATTGATGCTTTCCACCAATTCTGTATAAAGAAGCATTTTATCATAAACAGTGACAAAACTAAAATAATGTTTTTTCTCAAGGCCTGGCACAAATATTCCTGGAGGCTCAATGGGACTCTATGTGAACAGGTGAAGCAACTTGAATACCCAGGAATAACCTTCAACGTTAACAGCAGCTGGGTTCCTCACTGTGTTAAAACTATCAAAACCTCCAAAGGACCCCACATTTTTCTGAATCAATTTTACGATCACGAAGGTAATCAATACCTCCCAGCTACGCTTAAAATTTATCTGGCTAAGATGGTTCCTAAGATACTTTATGGTATACTGATGTGGATTAAGGCCTTCAGTTCTAAAATGGAAAACTTGCAATCTCCACTTTTTCGACAGCTGCTACCCTGTTTCCCCGAATATAAGACATCCTCTGAAAATAAGCCGTAGTAGAGGTTTTGCTGAAGTACGAAATATAAGGCATCCCCCGAAAGTAAGACATAGCAAAGTTTTTGTTTGGAAGCATGCCTGATGAACAGAACACAGAAAAATAAAACATCCCCTGAAAATAAGGCATAGCACATCTTTGGGAGCAAAAATTAATATAAGACACTGTCTTATTTTCGGGGAAACACGGTAGGTGTAGCCAATAGTGTAACGAATACCGTAATCTGCTCTGAACTGGGCCAACAGAAATTACAGACTAAAGTTTGTGTTTCTACAGTCCGATATTGGTTAAGGTCTCACTTTCGTTTCCAAGCTCCAAGCCTCACATTCTACATGCAAAGTGACACATTCATCGCCAGTTGGAACAAATTTGTTCTAAAGAAACTTCTTCAGTTAGGTTTGGGCATAAATTTTCTAGTTGGTCAAGAAGAAAAGTCTACCTTTAGGCTAATTGCTGAAAGATTAGAAGAGACAATTTTTTACAAGAACTATGCAAAAAAAAGGAACTTGTGCACTCCACTTTTTTGGTCTTTCCTACCCAAATAAGAGACCAATGTCTTACTTAGCTTCTTTGGACTCTCCATCTATCTGTTAGGCATTATTCATGCTGGCACGTTTCAATGTCTTGCCATCAAATGTCACTTATGGAAGATATAAACAGATTCCGTTCCAGCAGAAACTTTCTTTGGTTGTGACTAGGCTTGGAGATACCCCTCAAAGGGATAGCCCCCATCTCCTGTTAGGTCCCATGGGAAACAATGGGGGATGGGGTACCCCCTTTGTGGATCCATACATTTGGCTCCCCCTGAATCAAACTTCACCAAACTTGGGTGGTATCATCAGAACAGTCTCTGAGTGATCCCCTGAAATGTTGGTGTCAGTAGCTTTAAAAATGTGCCCCCTGCAGTCCAAAATGTGAAAAACACCCCAAAATACCAAAAAAAAAGTCAGCTGGACCTGAAATTTTCGGGTATATCCAAATAAGTTATTTGTCATGTTTGGGCATACAGATAATTTTATGCCCGAATAAATCCAAATCTGAATTTTACTGAATGTCTAGGGTATTGATCAAGTCTAGGGATAAAGATCTTATCCACAACAGATTTGGTAACTAATTATTTTTTTAGCAGAAATGGCAGTCAAATGTGATAAAGTCTACCACTCTTCAACTATTGATCCTGCAAGCTGATTTTCAAATGTTTTTAATGTACTTGTTGTGGTGCTATTTTTTTTATTTTTTATGTGTTTACCATATTTCTTTGGTAAAATGCCAATAAGGCACTCCGATATCTGATGTTGCCTGCTAGGAAGAAGCAAGCCCTTGATCCTTTATGATGGGGTAGGCAGAAGGTCACTTTATTTATTTCCTTCATTTGTACCTCCATCTTTCTCAATGTGTTGGGAGTGACCAACAAATAAAAGCAGCCTCAGAACATGCAAAAAGTCTCCATGGTAGTGTAACAGTGGGGAGACATACACAATACTAGGATCGTTACAATGGAACTTGGTGTGACCCTAACTACAATATAGAGTGGCAGTAGATTCCAGACAAACAAGGAAGTACTGCTGTGTAACTGCTGACCTGTGAAACTCACTGCCATCAGCTGTGGGGAAGGCCATTGGCTTGGATGGATTTAATAGGGGGTTGCACTGATTTATGGAAAATGTATCCATGATGGCTGCATGGGACTTCTCGATTCTAATTGTCAGATAGTGGGGGGTTGTCAAAAGGTGAAAAGTGGTGTCAGCCAGTAGTAGAAGAAGAAGAGTTTGGATTTATATCACCCCTTTCTCTCCTGTAGGAGACTCAAAGGGGCTTACAATCTCCTTGCCCTTCCCCCCTCACAACAAGCACCCTGTGAGGTAGGTGGGGCTGAGAGAGCTCAGAGAAGCTGTGACTAGCCCAAGGTCACCCAGCTGGCGTGTGTGGGAGTGTACAGGCTAATCTGAATTCCCCAGATAAGCCTCCACAGCTCAGGCGGCACAGCTGGGAATCAAACCCGGTTCCTCCAGATTAGATACACGAGCTCTTAACCTCCTATGCCACTGCTGCTTGTTAACTTCTCTGTGGCATCTAGCTGGTCACTCTGGGAAATTGGACCACTGGTCTGATCTGTCAGAGCTACTCTAAGGATGTTAGCTCTGTCACTGAGCTATTATCTTCCACATTTACTATGTTATGGTTTGATGTCATTTTCTCACTGCTCCCAGAGCCAGTTTGCTTCGCTTTGCTTGCACAGTCACTGGGGATAATATTAAGGGGAATAGATAATATTAAGGGGGAAAATATCCAAGGCACACAAAATTCAGAATTACCACCATCCACATGTGTCACGGCATCAATGCAGTAGTCCTCGGAACCTGTACAATACTCCACCTCTGTAACACATGAACTTCCGAGAGAATAGCAGGCTGGGCATTGCTTCCCGTTAACTGTGGTGTTTATTGGTGGCACTGAAAAAGGAGAAGGCATCAGATAGCTTAATGGGACAAAGTGTAGCAGGGTGACTAAAAACTGAGTTCTGAACCAGAAAGCTCCACGCAGGGTGGTGTTATCCAGTGGGCAAAGGGGCCAGTTGCCTGTGGCCCATCAAAAGCCACCCCAACAAAGGCTGCTAGACATCAGTCCCATCAATGAATCACTGCTCAAGCATTAACCATGACGAAATATTTTTGAATAAACATAGACATGAATCAATCAAAGCTTTCAATCTGAACTGCATCCTAATCTCCTACGGTGAAACCTCTGGATTTTGGTCAAGCCAGCAGCAAATGACTACAAGGCAAGAGTTTGTGACTCTGTGCCATTATGGAGATGCCTAGAATTGACTTCCACTGGCAGAGGTTAGCCACAATACATGCTCTCCATCCACAGAATGGTCATCATTAGGCTTGGAGATTCCGGTGAAACAGATACCAGATTTGGCTTAAATTTGGGCTAATTCGGGCATATTCGGGTCAAAATTAGCCTGAATTTGTCCTGTCCGAATATGAACGAATCCGAATGCAAGGTATTCAGGCTTTTTTGGGGGGATTTTTGGTCTTTTTTCACATCACTAAACTCAGGCGGTATCATCAAGACAGTATTCGAATGAGACTCTGAAATTTTGGTGCCACTAGCTTTAAAAATGCGCCCCCTGCAGACACAAACGTGAAAAATACCAAAAAAAATCAGACAGACTTGAAATTTTTGAGTCTACCCGAATATTCGGGTATATGAATATGTTACTTGTCTTATTCAGGCATACAGATAATTTTATGCCCAAATAAATCCAAATCCGAATTTTACAGAATTTCTAGGGTAATTGACCAAGCCCAATCATCATAGTTGGACCCCATCACTCATGGGCATAAAGAGGCAAGATCTTCCTCGCTCTTCTTTCTCCCAGGAGCCATTTCCAATCCTGGGACTTGAGTGTACTAGTAGCTACACCAGTTGGGTGGTTGCTTTAGGAAGGGGAAGAAATTGCTTATTTCCTCTCTACAAACTGAGATCCACTCAAGCAACAGGCAAGAAGGACCTATTCCCTTCCTTCTCCCAGCAGCAGCCACCCAACTGGTGCAGCTATTAATACACGCAAGTCCCTTAAACATGAGAATAAACCTTCCAGGGATCAGAAATAGGGTTGGGATGAAGGTAGTGGTGTCGCACCAAAAGGGGGGGCAACGCCCCAGATGGAGCCATGGCGGAGGTGTGGCCAGGCCATGGAGGGGGCATGGAAGGGGTGTTCCAGGGCATTCCAGGGGTGTTTTGGGGCGGGCTGGGGCAAGCGGTGCTGCAGCAGGAGCACAGGGCACGCAAGTGTCCCGGGCACAGTTTCCCCTCGCTCTGCCCCTGGATGAAGGGGACGGGAGGAAAAATCACTCTGCTTTTTATGATTGCTATTTTATTTATATTGTAACCTAGCTTGAGTTCCATAAAGTGGAAAGGTGGCTAATAAATGTTTTCAATAAGTAAAATAACTAAATAAAATCCCAAATTGCCGGTGCCTTGCATTGGCAGTTATGCGGATCAAAGTCAATGTTTAAGTTGCTGCTGCTACTGCTGCTTTTCAAGTTACTTCATTTGTAGGGTTTCCTATTTCACATCTCAGTCAGCTTTTGGGCCAAACTATGAGTCTCTTGGATACTTTTTTCCCCCTGGAGAGATGGTATATGAGAATCCAAACTTATACCTACATTGAGGAGATGCCAGTGCACAGGCGAACTCAGAGCAACAGACAACACTTCCCCGCACTTTTGCTTGCCCAAAACTTCCATATAATGGTCCATTTTTGCAACTGTTAGAAGAAGCACATCCCTTCACTGTAACTGCAACTTTTACGAAACCTGGAAACCAAAAGAAAGAAGAATGATCTAGTGATGATGGGATTCCTGCTTCCTTTTGCATGCAAAGCACAAGAGGACAGAGTTTGCCTCTCCTGAGCTTGTCCCATCTAGCCATTCAGAAAACCTCTCTTGACTTAGAAGAGCCGTGCGGTGCAGAGGGGTAAGCTGCAGTGCTGCAGGAAAAGATCCACTCATGACGTGAGTTCAATCCCGACAGAAGTGAATTTCAGGTAGCTGGCTCAAGGTTGGCTCAGCCTTCCAGTCTTCTGAGATCAGTTTTAAAAGTACCCTTCCTGCTGGGGATAAAGGGCAGATGACTGGAAAAAGCAAGGCAAACCACTCTGCAAACATGGGCCCTTTTTGCACAGCGGAGGCAGCGCTTCTGCACCGGCATAATTTATGCCGGTGGAGGTGCGGGGACTGCTCACACAAGAGCCGCCACTCGGTCACCCTCCCCCACTCACCTGCCTTTCCAGTGTCGCTCAGGGGGGCTGCAGGGACTGCCCACACTGCCCTCCGACCCTTGGAGGTTGGAGGACAGCAGGGGCAGGTCCCTGCAGTCCTCCCGAGCAACGCTGGAGAGGCAGGTGAGTGGGAGCGACGGGGAAAGGGGCGGCTTCCCTGCGGTTTGCACCGCACCATGGGGAAGACGCAATTTTTTAAAAACCTTGCTCAATGAGCGAGGTTTTCAGGGACGGCTTCACGGTGCCTGGGGAAAGGCAGGACGGTGCTGCTGCGATGCAGCAACGCTGGCCATGCAAACGCTCTCTCAGGGACAGCGTTTTTGCCGTCCCTGGGACACTTCATTTGGCCCATGCAGAAAGGGCCGTAGTCTGCTTAGTAAATGTCATAACATGAAGTCACCCTATGGGTCAGTACCCGTGTGCTTGCATAGAGGACTACATTTGCTTTTTAATTAACTTATGATTCCTTTATCTTACCCGTTGAAGTTTCCATCAAAGCTATAGCACAGGTATCATAGCCAGCCGGACAAATCATCTGGCTGCCAGAACAGCCTTGGCCGACATCAATGCAAGTTTCACATTTCAAAGAAGTACCTGGAGGGTGGGAGAAAGGGCAGGTGGCGCAGCTGCATAAGAAGAGGAAGAATTTTCTCAACCTTAAGGTGTCTCAAAGGGTCTTACAAATTCATTCCTTTCATCTCCCCACAACAGAGACCTGTGAGGTCTATGAGACTATTTTGTGCATGTATCGCTATTGTTAACTGCTTTGTACAAAAGGTTTGGCCCCTGAAAATTGCGTGAGTCCCTGCCCTTTTGCTTGCTGGAGCTTTATTTATTTGAATAAAGCCCTTTTTAACTTTCCTTTGGATAGGCATCCTTCAGTTGGTTGTAAGCACACTAGGAAACAGCTCAGTTTGACTATCAGTCATTTGGATCTGACTCTGCACCATTAATACATTATGTTACATCTATCCAGGAAGATACTCATGACCTCTAATAAACATGTAATAACAAACAAACAAACAAACAAATACAAAACCTTTAATGGCATATAAAGAGTGGTAAAATACAGATTATGTTAAAACCAATTGACTAAAATTTACACAAAGGTTTCACTCTTGATCCAAGTGCCTTTGAACATGTAATAACTTTATTCAGGATAAATGAACGAACACAATGTCTAAAAGAGTCCTTTTCAGCAATTCATCTAGCCTGCCTGTTTCGAGACATGAGTAAAACTTGGGCTGGAAAGTGTCCAGGTTCCAACCCCCTGCAACTAATATAGTACATGAAATGAATTGCTGAACATTGACCCCGGTGGAACAATTCCCAACCGGCAATGAAAGAAAATCACTTTACTCCTTACCTGAAGTTAAAAGTACAGAGAAGAAGACGACTTCCAAGAAACCCTCCATGGCTGTTAGAAGAACAACTGTGCTTGAGCTAGTTCCAAACGTTCTTTTGAATAAGCAACTTCTTGGCCCAGGAGCAATCTGCAATAGCTGTTCCAGGGAGAAAGCACAACATAGATGTCGCAGAACAAGAGGGTAGAAAAAGGAGGGGAAAAAAAGGTTTTATTTTGTGTCTTGAATGTGGATATTCTCCCCCAGAGCGACAACCAAGTACTGCAACAACAATCTGAAAAAAAAAAATATTTTTGAGGGTCCTAATTTATTCCAATAACGACAGGCGATTAAGCCTGTCCTTACTTGTGTATGTGGTTTCAAGCTTATGTCAAAAAGTTTGCATTTTGAAGAATGTTACTTGATGGTTTGCATTTGAAGAATTTGTATCACTCTAAAGCTTATTGGCTGAAACGCATTTGAATTATTAATTATTTTTTACAATCTGTATTGTATTAAAGTTTTGTTAGCCTATCCTACATAACCTATTAGTATTCATCATGGTTTAGGCTTTTGGTTCAACCTTCTTGTAGCATCCCCCAACCTCTAGTACTCACTCAGGTGTTGGTTCTCAAAGTCCGCTCAACTGAGACAAATTGGTCCGAAACAGCAGCTTTTTATTTACCAGAGGAGCATCTCCTCCAACCATCAGCGTTAGCTAGAAGGCAAAAACTGGGAACTAAACTCAAGAGCCCCACCCAATCTGGCCAAACTAAGTCACACAGATAATAGGGGAAGAGCAGACTATTCCATTACACAGATAGACACAGTAAATAAATATGCCACACTTTTTTGGTTACCTCACTGAACAAGAGACCAGAGGAGTATCTGTCTTTGGCACAGAGCGTGTTATTACTCAATTAATTAATTATTACTAGAAATAAATCTTCATTGGTGGATTTTAGTACGCATTATCTTTTTCCAAATTAGTGCCTGCTGGTATTGAGACACACATGTTGCGATCTTAAATTATTATCTTCTCCCTCGCTCGCCATCATGGTGTTTAATATGGTGTTTCTGGGTTTGGAGACTGCAGTTTTGCGTTTGGATGCGTTTGAGGGCTTTGGTGTAGTTCTGCACCTTGGGTGAAGCTCCGGTGGTGGGATTCAAATAATTTAACAACTGGTTGTTTACAAGCACCATTTTAACAAACGGTTCTGCCAAAAGTGGTGCGAATCTGCTGAATCCCACCGCTGGTTAGCTCTGCAAAGCATCAGGTTAGAAATGCACTAACTAAACTGATGTTTCTTTCTTGGGGCAGTAGCAACATCAGAAAACAGTGAGATTTACCATTCATATCGAGTGCCCTCTCCCAAATAAACGAGACAACCAAAGGAACTTCAGTAAAACTAGTTTTACAGGCAGCACTGCTGCTTTATTTATCCAAACTGTGCAACACAGCCTTTAATGGAAAATTTCATTTGTACGGCCTCACCCCAGTGCCAAATTTATTTCCAAATTTATTGCCAGTGTCAGATTCTGTGATTTTTAAACTGTGACAATTTATTAAACCATTAAAAAGCACTTTCTCTTCTGAATTCCTTTCTTGTGTGTTGTTCCTGTCTTCCTGTACTCTGCCAGGATTACTTCTCTCTCCCTTGGTCATAACAGAGGATCACAGAGAGCTTCCCAGCTTGGGCCCTCATCCTCCAAATAAGCCTCTCATTTATCTTGCTGACATGAAGAATTATCTGCCTCCATGCCTAGTTTCATACCCCAAGGAACTGCATTGTAAGCTTATTGTTGCAGCCACATGGGCATAACAAGCATAAAAGCAAAAACAAATACATAAGCATAATACAAATCAGCTACATTCGAATAAAATACAAAATGCTAACAATGGTTGCATTCAGAACAGATCCTAAAACTACAGTTGAATCAAGTATCTATCAAGGTTAGGAAGTACAATATTGTTTCTTTTCTGATTTTAAAAGATGATAAGACAAAATAGCCACCTGACAACTATCATAAAGGAAAAAAAATCTGCCAGCAAAAACTCAATGTTCTGTTATAAACACAGGTTCAAGACCCTTTAAAAGAACTTTGAGCAAATTTAGTGGAAGCAGCAAAGTTTTATTCGAATATGTTTTTGCAAGCGATGGGTGTCTGTATGGCACAGCGGAAAGGGCGCCCCTGCACCGGCAGGAATTCTGCCGGTGGAGGGGTGGGGGCCGTTCGCACAGCAGCGTGCAAGCGGCCCCTGGTGAGGCCGGCGCAAGAGAGGCGGCTCCGCATGGAGCCGCCTCTTCCCCGTCCCTCTCCCACTCACCTCGTCGCCTTCGTCGCCCTGCTGGCCTCCTAAGACCCACCCACGCTGCCCTCCGACCTCCAGGGGTCGGAGGACAGCGAGGGAGGATCTTAGGAGGCCAGCAGGGCGACGAAGTCGACGAGGTGAGTGGGAGAGGGATGGGGAAAACAACGCATTCCCGGCGGTGCCATTTGCACCGCGCCGCCGGGAATGCGCTGTTTTCCAAAAACCTCCCTCCAGGAGGGAGGTTTTTGGAGGGGCCTGACGCTGCCCTGGGGGAGGGGGAGGGGAGCCAGGTCGGCGCTGCTGCATTTTCGCAGCGCCACCTGTGCGAATGGCTCCCTGGGGACGGCGTTTTTGCCATCCCCAGGGCGCCGTTTATGGCCCGTGCAGAAAGGGCCTATAATAGGCAGGAGCGCCGACAGCAACAAGCAGCATGTCACTTGAAGTTCCGCCCTTTATTACATCTCCCATTACTTTAATTCTATAGCCTCCAGACTATTATTTGCTTTTATCTTTATTGGGTTATAGCTTTCATGTAATACTAGGTACTTTTCACCAAAGGTCCAGGTTCCTTGGCAGGTTAACTTGTACTTGTCAACACCCATGTGACCTACTTTTTCGACCTACAAGCCTTACTTCACCATAACCATATTCCTGTTTTATGTCTTGCGGTTTAGTTGACTTCACTGGTGACCTTCAATCACAGGTACATGACTCCTTAAATTCTTGATTTGTGTACAGATAAGCTGCTGTGAGGTTTCCAACTGAAGCTCCATGCCCAGCCAGCATGAATTCATAAACTTTGACAATGCTCAGCCCAGCATTCAGCTTTGCACCTTATAATAAAACAGTGTCTGTAAGTATTGTCGAAGATCCTCTGAAGATGCCAACCACAGATACAGGCGAAACGTCAGGAGAGAATGCTGCTAGAACACGGCCATGCAGCCCGGAAACCACACAGCCCCCCAGTGTCTGTAAGCTTTGATTATAAGCTTATAATACCTGAAAAAGCAATATTTTCTTTATTGATTACAATTCCATGTCTTTACCTGCAAAGCTGATGATATGTGACCCAACTGCCTTTTTCTTATGCCTTAATAAAAGGGGCAACATAAGACATAATGTTTGCTGTCTTCTGCTCGACTGCAGCTCTGCAGAAACTGAGCAATGGGTGAAAAATTGCCTCCACAATTTCTACTAGGCTCTGCAGTGAAGTTTATAGAGATCAGAGGAGGCAGTCCAGAATGTCACCTAGAAGGGACTTTAGATCTCCCCGAATCTTGCCTCCCAAGGCAGATTTCCCAAAATTTCCCAGCATTTGTTGGGACAGTACTGGGAACTCTGCTTCTCTCCTCACGTTTTGAACAGACAACCAAGGTTTGGTCCATACTATTCTGCTTCCAGGCCGTTCCATTCCGTAGGAAGGATGACTGACAACTCCGGAATGTGATGCCTCAATGCCTATAATAAGCATCCCACCCAGAGGTGGGATCCAGCAGGTTCTCACCAGTTCCCGAGAGTGGGTCACTAATTATTTGTGGGTGCCGAGACGGGGTTACTAATCGGGTCTGCTTTTCCATTAGAAATTCCATTAGGTCCAAAAATCATAAAGTCCTGTTGTTTCCTATGAGGCTGGTTAGCGAAGGTAGAAAACGGGATAATTCCCCCTGTTGGGCTGTTTTAAAAACATGTTTTAGAAATATGGTCAAGTTCCTGGTTTAAGGAAAGTCTCCTTCTTTTGATTTCTAGAAACAAAATTAAGTATTTGAAAGTATTAAGTATTTGACAGGCAGTCAAGTAGAGGAGAAGTAGTTGTTTCTGTTGGCAGTAGACGATAGGCCTTGCTATAATGAGTTTAAATTATGGACAGAAAGATACCAGCTGGAAATTAGGAACTTTTTTTTACAGTAAGAGTTTTTTTACAGTAACAGAGAAATTATTAATGCCCCGCCCCCGGAATGCCCAGCCACGCTCCAGTCGTGTCCCGCCCAGCCCCATTGGTGCTACGCCACTGTTTGAATCCCACCACCATGGGAACCTGTTACTAAATTTTTTGGATCCCACCACTGATCCCATCCTATTCAAGCCAACCTCGTTACAACCAAACAAGTCCAGGGACCACACCTAGCCATGCTTTCCCTTTTGAAGCAACACAATGTAGGCGAAAAGAGGTCTTTTAGTGGTGGTCATGGAAGGCCCCCCAAATTCCTTCTTGCTCCCAAAATGATCAGCTAATTCAGTTTCTCCTGGAGAAAGTGGGAAACAGCATGGAGGAGACAGAGGCTGCTTCTGCATGGCCAGCTGAGCAGGGGTGCATCAGCATAGTTTATGCCAATATACACCCCCCCCCGGGCCTTTTGCATGAACAGTCCCACTAGCTGTGCAGCCGGCGGTGCAGCCTTTGCACTGGCTGTGCTGTTCCTGAATGGCTCCTACCTCCTTCCTCCTTCCATTACCATGTGGCGGCCAGGGGACATGCCCCTGTTTCCAGAGCGATGCCCCCTGGCCTCCACAAAGTGGCGGAAGGCGGCGGGAGGTAGGAGGCATCTGGGAGGGCCACGGGAAATACTCAGCACCAGATGAAAGCCTGCGTTTTCCAAAAACCTCGCTCCCCGAGTGAGGCTTTAAAACACCGTGTTTGGGGGGCGAGAGTGATGCCACATCGATTTGGCAGCGGCACCTGTGCAAAGGCTCCCCCCCAAAACAGTGTTCTACCAGGCCGAAAATGTTGATTTTGGCCTGCGCAGAAATGACCAGAGAGATGCTTTCATGCACTTCACTTGGCCATCTGGAGCAGAGGTGGGATCCAGCAGGTTCTCACAGACTTTCCAGGGTCCCCCAAATCAGTACAAACGGCAGAGCTTCCAACGGCCCTAGTTCCACCTGTGAGTGCATCTCTTGGCATTTAAGAGTGGTCTTAGAATGTGGGTGAGGTTTAAGGCACATTCTGCTTTCTTAAACATAAAGAGACATGTTCAAATCTCAAGCGGAAAAAGCCATTTCCTCACACAAGAGCTGCTAGAGTTTCGATTCTGTTTTTTTGTGGGGGGGAGATGACTGGAGTTTTTGTCTTGATATCAGTCTACATGGGTTGGTTTTTCACACCGTGCCGTGGAAATAATTACATGAATTCTCCTCTTTAGTGATTCTTTTGTGAAAATGCTTTCACTTTAATGATTCTTTTGTGGAAGTGTTTTCACTTGCTGTGCGGATGTCGTTAAAATATTTCTCACACCGCTCTGCAGTCCCTGGTCTTCCTCCTCAGCACTATTTTCTGAGTTCACTCCATTGGCTCGTCTATTTTTGTCATTTTTAGAATTTGGGGGTGGGATCAGAGGTGGGATCCAGAAGGTTCTCACAGGTCCCCAAAAGTAGGTTACTAATTTTTTGTGTGTGCTGAGAGGGGGTTACTAATTGGTGATTTTGCCACGTGATTTTTGCCTTAGTTACGCCCCTCCTCTCAGCAGTAGCACACAGAACTTGAAGCAGTCTAGCAGGAGGTCACCGGCGTGTGTGGCAGCCTGCGCCTGCGTGCATTCGTTTCCCGCCCAAGGACCGGCGCAGCGGCTTCGTCCTTGTCATAGTCCCGCCCAGGAATGCCCCGCCCCTGGAATGCCCCGCCCCGCCCCCAGAATGCCCCGCCCCGCCCCATTGGCACTATGCCACAGTTTGAATCCCACCACCATGGGAACCTGTTACTAAAATTTTTGGATCCCACTACTGGGTGGGATCGAATATTTGAAGCCTCATGTACACAACCTATGAGAATCAGCACAAGGCTTTGAAGTAACATAGCATCAAATTCACAGAGAACTAAACAAAAAACTCTAGAAGAATCACAAAATAGCAGCCAGGAATCTTTTTGAGGAGATGAGTGCGGACAAATAGGGAAATAGAAAATGTTTTCCAAATGTTTTCAGGGATCTGTGTGGAATGGCCATAGAATTGATAGTAAAGCATGGAATAAAATCATAAAAGTTCCAAAGTAATGAAATGAGGGGAATTCCAAGGAAACCATAAAAATATTTACAATTTGCTATTTAAAAAATAGAAATTAGCACATAACCTTTTCCTTTGCCTTTTTGCTTGTAGTTGTCAACACTTTGCTTGTACCCTCTGGAATGAAGGCACTGGAAGGGCTAACCAAAAGGTTAGCCTTTTGTAACATGCACAGTAGCCTAACTGCTAAGATCAGTGGAAAACATTCTACTTGAGCTCTTTGGAAAAGAGAAATAGATAAAGATACAGAGTAACCATGCTACATCTTACCCCTTGTGACATACAAAGACAAGTCCATCACCTTTTGTCCTTTTCCACCTTTTGAACCCTGTTGGCAAGGCAAAGATCTCAACAATGATCTATCAAGACGTCTAGAACTCTCAAGAGGTAGAGGGGATGAGAAGTGAGCGAATTGAAAAAGGCAGTTTATTTCTAGGGGGATAGGGCTTAATTGTTGCCTAGACAAGTTAGAGATTGCACTCCATTTCAGAGCCTCTTCAAAAAGAAGAAGACTGGATCAGTGTGCTAACTTAGACTGAGTCACACTATTGGCATTCTCCCTTAAGTGTAGAGAATGCTACACAATATGCTGTAGTCCATAAAAGTACAATTGAGGGGAAGATGTCGGGAAAGTAAAGAAACTGGAGGGGGAAATTCCCTTCATTTTCATTGAAAAGCAACGGCCAGTTACTGGCACTCTCTTTGCTTTGACACAAATTATTTATTGCTGTAAGAAACTGTAATCTTGACTCACAGCCATTGCAAATGGTTGACAGTTGTTTAAAGTGTTGAACATCTAGAATGTATTTCCCTTCCCAGAAAAATAAACTTGCAGAGTTTACATTTTAATTTCCCGTGTTCCTCCTAGTTTTATAGAACTGCAGACAAGATCTGGAGGGAGAAAAGCCTTACCAAGGAAGGGCAGGAAAGCCTCTGTACATGCCTCACAAGTTGTCTGTTGTGAGGAGAGGAAGTTGTCTGTTGTGAGGAGAGGAATGCCGTGGTGAATTACCTCAGGGGTGGTTTTAGTTGAAGAGATGAAAAGTTTGGATTTATAGCCTGCCTTTCGCTCCTGTGAGGAGTCTCTACGCGACTTATGAACTCTACCCCTTCCTCTCCTCACAACAGACAACTTGTGAGGCATGTGGGGCTGAGAGAGTTCTGAGAAGACTGTGACTAGCTCAAGGTCACCCAGCAGACTTCAGGTGTAGGGCCGGGAAACAAATCCAGTTCACCAGATAAAAGTCTGCCAGTCATGTGGAGGGGTAGGGAATCAAACCCACTTCTCCAGATCAGAGTGTGCCATGATTAATGTCTACACCCTGCTGACTCTTGCTTTAAATAGGGCCCAGGGCTGGCAGGCTAGTATATAAACTTCTTAGTGGCTTTTGTGGCAACTGGGCTAGTGAATGTGGTTGATGGAGAAGTGTAGAGTTTGTTTTTCCTCAGTAAACACAAGTTATTATATTCATGCTACCATAAATATGACAGGAGTTGTGTTTTCTCCACCAAAATCACAAGCAAATGATTCCTTGCTCGTGCCAGATCCCCTTGGGCCCTCTGTACATCTTCAGACTTGCATTTGTCTGCCATATCTATCTATCTATCTATCTATCTATCTATCTATCTATCTATCTATCTATCTATCTATCTATCTATCTATCTATCTATCTATCTATCTATCTATCTATCTATCTATCTATCTATCTATCTATCTATCTATCTATCTATCTATCTATCTATCTCTATCTCTATCTATCTCTATCTCTATCTATCTATCTATCTATCTATGTATCTATGTATCTATCTCTATATCTATCTCTATCTCTATCTCTATCTATCTATCTATCTATCTATCTATCTATCTATCTATCTATCTATCTATCTATCTATCTATCTATCTATCTATCTATCTATCTATATCTATCTATCTATCTATCTATCTATCTATCTATCTATCTATCTATCTATCTATCTATCTATCTATCTATCTATCTATCTATCTATCTATCTATATCTATCTATCTCTATCTCTATCTCTATCTCTATCTCTATCTCTATCTCTCTATCTCTCTATCTCTCTATCTAGACAGATAGATAGATAGATAGAGAGATAGAGAGATAGAGAGATAGAGAGATAGATATAGATATAGATATAGATATAGATATAGATATAGATATAGATAGATAGATAGATAGATAGATAGATAGATAGATAGATAGATAGATAGATAGATAGATAGATAGATAGATAGATAGCGATAGAGATAGAGATATAGATATAGATATATAGATATAGATATATAGATATATAGATATAGATATAGATATAGATATAGATATAGATATAGATAGATAGATAGATAGATAGATAGATAGATAGATAGATAGATAGATAGATAGATAGATAGATAGATAGATAGATAGATAGATAGATAGATAGATAGATAGATAGATAGATAGATATCAGTGCATTTTTCTGCTGACAGGTAATCTCCCAAACTACTGGACCGATTGCTTTAAAATTTTCACACAACGCTTATGCATTCGCAAGAGATGCTTAGGTTTCCATACTGTTTCCACACCTCCTGTTGTGTACATGTCACAACTGTGCCAGTTATTGTGTACATGCCACACCTGTGACAGTTGGAACCACAGTTCTGTTCCGCAACAGTGCCATCTGCTGGCCGTCAAAGCAACACCCTCTGATACAAGGGAAACAACCATGCCTTCCTTGAAAACCACTGCCATCTGGAGTGAAAGGGATGGGGTGGAGCCATCTTTGAACATGGGCTCCACCCACTCCTAACGGGAGGAAGGGGAAGGTGCGGAGTGAGGGTCTGGGGGTTTGCTGGACCAAACTCTCTGAAATTTGAACATAGCTCATGCCTCCCAGCGTGTTTTACGCTAGATAATTTGCCTGCAAGGGAAGGGAGTGAAAGGGACAGGACCAGCCACCTGCACATGGCCCACCCACCCTAGCAGAGGAAGGGGAATGTTAGGGAGGGACCGGCTGGGTTGCCATGCAAGGGAATGGGAGAGAGGGAGGGGAGCGAGGGGCCCCTTGCCCCTCCCCTCCCTTGCAAGCATTGTGCAATGACCCATGTTCGAAACATTCGCTTCCCCTTTTCTTTCTTTTCCACTTCACCAGACTCAGCCACAGCAATGCGTGGCCGGGCCCGCTATTTTAATATAAATACAAAGTAGGCTTCCAACTGTTGTAATCTCTTCTCACTGTTTCATGTGTCCCTTGTTTATCCACAGATGCTAAGTTCACATAACACAGAAAATCTGGTAAATGTTGCTGGAGAAAGTGATTCACCGGTGGTGCTCCTCTCATCTGGATCCTTAAAGCATGCTGCAAAATCCTCATCTTGATTCTCACTTTTTCCAATACAATTAAATCTGAGTTATGGAAAATCAAATAAACTACATTTGGCGAGTTACAAACAATAGTGTCAGTTCTCTTGAAAAGTCCTCCAGAATCTTTTACACTCATGCAGCACAATTCCTGCACTTAAAGTGCCCTATTGAATTCAACATTTGTTCTGCATTTGCCTGACATCTCCAAAGCAACTGTATGGAATCTCTGGAATACAGAGTTCAACTTCCAAGCCATCTTCAGTTGATATCCTACTAGAAAGCAGGCAGGCACATTCAGAGCACATGGGGAAGACACCCAATTGGGAGGAGCAGTGAACACCCAGGAAGATATAGAATTCAGTGAGATGTGAACACACTGGAAAAGTGGGCAGATATGAACAAGATGCAGTTCATCAAGATGTAGTTCAGCAGAGTTCTACATCTGGGTCACAATCACAATCACAATCACAGTAGACCTTTATTGGCATAAGGTATACAAGCGTGAATATAGACCGTTATTAAATTTAAAAGAGTCGTACATTCCGTCTATGAGTAATTTTACATTCTAAAATCACACTTCCTTTATAAAAATATAATATAGATTAAAAAATTTTGACCATTCCATTGTACACGGAATTGTGAACAGATATAGTACAACTACACTTAAAAGGCAGGATTAAGATATTTCTAGCCGTTCATTATTCACAGCCTATTTACTAAAAAGGTATAACCTTCCCCAAGATCTATAAATGGTATATATTCATTAAATTTCCATTAAAATGCAATAAATAACAATGAGCTCCTTGTATACACCTTCTATAATAACCCAGGAGTACCAGAGGTATAGAGTATTTCACATTTAAATATAATTTTAATACTTGCGTATTTTACATACCTCTTGAGGACATGACTTGCAGCAAGTAATTGGCTATTCTTCCAAGTGTAAAAGGATCATTACTGTTTAGCAATTTTGGGATTGATATTTTGGAAGGCACATTTCCCATTATCGGTAGTAATAAAGCTTCCCTCTGTGGGTTATATTTTGGGCAATAACATAAAATGTGGTCCAATGTTTCCACCATGGTGGGACAGAAGGGGCATACTCTATGTAGTAGAGGGCTTTTCTCAATCCGGCCTTGCAAAAGTGCAGGGGAAAAAACATTACATCTGGCTCAAGTCAGTACCCAGCGCTGTATCTGGGTCACAAAAGTGAGAAGAATGCATGCAGGATGGCTTCCCCAAAGGAGTTACCTCTGAATAACAGTGTGTGTGTGTGTACAAGATCTTGGGGTACAGGTGGAGTGCACACTGAATAAGAACAGTCAGTGTGATGCAGAGGCAAAAAGGACTGATGTGATCTTGAGTTGGATCAACAGGGGCATAACATCGAAATCGCAACATGTCACAGGCCGATTTTACATGGCGAAATTGCTCCTCGGTTGGCACGGGGAATGCCCTGATGCAATCAGGAGTTCTGCCCTGCCCCCAGTGTTGCAGCGTGTCTGCCACATTTTTGACCCCAGCACCACCCTGCGGCATTGGCTTTGCTCTGTGAATTTCCAGAACTGCAAAGATTGAGGCTCTTTTGAAATGCCCCTGTGTTGCTCTGATGGCTTCCGCTGCCGTGCAGAACTCCTCGGTAGCAGAACCGGGGTCATTTTCCCCAACTCGCCACTCTGGCCCACCCCACCAATGGACAGGTGCTGAGAATCGGCATCCCCCCCCCCTTGCAGTGGGAAAAAACAACCTTAGTTTTTAGAAAGGAGGGAGAAACCTTGGACAGAAAAGCGGCGTGTGCAGGCACCGCAAACAGGAGGGCGGCGGTTTTCTCTCACACACAAGGATTTTAGATTTAGATTTTAGATAGAGTGTGGGACGGCGGTTCCATTGCACACGCAAGGATTTTAGACCGGGGGGGGGGGGAGGGCGCCAATCTTCAGCACCTGTTTTCTATTCAGAGTCATTTAAAACTAGAATAGTGAAACGTGAGTGAGAGGAACAGGGGGAATTCAGCCAATCAAAACACGGGAACACAGAGGTTGTCTGTGCATGCGTGGAAGACACTGTGAAGAGCTCACAATGCAAACGGAGAAGCACTGGGCTCGTGAAGAAACATTTGGGGCATAACGCACTGGCCCTGCTGTGAATCCCACGAAGAGCTGGGGAGCAGTGCAGAGTCAACAGCAGGGCAAAAAGCGCTGCAGCAGGCATGTGTAAGACTTTAGTCCCAAAATCACGAAGCTGTAGTTTTCAAACTGCAGACTTTATTCGGTAACCAAAGCATAACGAAGCATCGACGATTCTGCAGGACAAAGCATGGGCTACATCTTAAATCCCTGATGCCTTCGACCCCCTGCCGGGCCCAAGGCGCCGCGACTTCAGCATCGTAACAAAGAGAAGAACACAAAAGACAGGAACCACTTCACACCTGGGAGGATGGTAGCCCAGTTAGACCTATGGCTAACTGACCAGAGGGAAGGGGGGAGACGGGCTGGCACCAGAGCAGAGGTGGGATCCAGCAGGTTCTCACAGGTTCCCGAGAGTAGCTTACTAATTATTTGTGTGTGCCGAGAGGGGTTACTAATTGGTGATTTTGCCACGTGATTTTTGCCTTAGTTACGCCCCTCCTCTCAGCAGTAGCGTGCAGAACTTGAAGCAGTCTAGCAGGAGGTGCACCGGCGTGCGTGGCAGCCTGCGCCTGCGTGCATTCATTTCCCGCCCAAGGACAGGCGCAACGGCTGTGGTTTCCCGCCCAGGAATGCCCTGCCCCTGGAATGCCCGGCCACGCCCCTGTCGTGCCCCGCCCAGCCCCTTTGGCGCTACGCCACAGTTTGAATCCCACCACCATGGGAACCTGTTATTAAAATTTTTGGATCCCAGAGTAATAGCTGGTATTAGTGGCCATCCTGACAGCATGCTCCCGGATCTACCACTGGGCATTTTGACTGAAAAATCAATACCAATGCCAATAAAGGCTTGTGTTGTTGTGTTGTTGTTGTGACTGAAAAATCAGCCATAGTCCTGTTCGACACCTCATTGGTCAGGGTGCACCTGGAATACTGTGCGCAGCTCTGGAGGCCTCACTTCAAAAAGGATGTGAACAGAATGGAGCATGTGACGAGGACAGTGACAAAGGTGATCAGGGGCTGGGAGACGAAGCCCTGCAAGGAAAGGCTGAGAGACTTGGACATGTTCAGTCTGGAGAAGGGAAGGTTGAGGGGAGACACAATTCTTCTCTTTGGGTATTTAAAAGGCTGTGACTTAGAGGAGGGCAGGGAGCTGTTCCGTTGCTCTCGATTCTATTGTTTCATTTCAGTGGTGTGTATACAGTGAACAACCATCTATTTATCTTCAGATCCTCTGAAGATGCCAGCCACAGATGCAGGCGAAACGTCAGGAAAGAATGCTGCTAGAACACGGCCATACAGCCCGGAAACCACACAGCACCCCTATTTATCTTCAATATATTTATTTATCTTCAAATTTATATACCGCCCCTTCCCCTAAGGGCTCTGTTGAACCACAGTAATATACAGTGTATATACCAGTAATATACAGTGTATAATGCCAAGGGACTGATCCCACAGACATATATTGCAAAAAGGTGAGTAGAAATTACACGACACCAACCTTTCCAAAAAACACCACCACGTTCAATTCTCAGAACAGGAAAAAAGGGGAATTCCTGTAAAACTTCTGTAAAAGAAACAAGGCTGTAGTAATTAGCTTCAGAGCTTAGATGTGGAGTAGGGTCAACCTCGGGTTAGTATTTGGACGGGAAACTGCTGCAAAAAACCAGGGTGACCATGCAGAGGAAGACGCTAGAAACCCACATTTCTTATCTCTTGCCCTGAAAACCCCATAGTCCTATGACTGCCATAAGTAGGTTGCAACTTGACAGTATGATGCTATTATTGACGTATGTCTGCACCGTTTGTTGTATACTCTGTACTGTCTGCTGTACTGTCTGAAGAAGTGCACTGTTCTTAATTGTGCAGTTTGGTTTCACAGCATTTGTTTGCATGGATTATACTGTACTTGTCTCCATTGCCCAACTGTGTGATCTGCCTTAAGTCTCGGGGAGAAAGGCAGACTATAACTGAAGTAAGTGAATAAATGAATTTAAATGTCCAGGTCAAAACAGCCAGGGTGACAAAAAAAGGAGAAAATTAAACACTATAGCTACAGAAATGGTCTTAGCCATAATGTAGAAGAAGAAGAAGAGTTTGGATTTATATCCCCCCTTTCTCTCCTGTAGGAGACTCAAAGGGGCTTACAATCTCCTTGCCCTTCCCCCCTCACAACAAATACCCTGTGAGGTAGGTGGGGCTGAGAGAGCTCCGAAAAGCTGTGACTAGCCCAAGGTCACCCAGCTGGCATGTGTGGGAGTGTACAGGCTTATCTGAATTCCCCGGATAAGCATCCACAGCTCAAGCAGCAGAGCTGGGAATCAAACCCGGTTCCTCCAGATCAGAGTGCACCTGCTCTTAGCCACTACGCCACTGCTGCTCCCTAGATTTTATTTGTTAAAATAAGTTGTCCAATTATTAGCTCGCTATACCCTTGTACCATCCTGTACTGAATACCTAAATATTTTTATGAATATAAGACATGCTGTGATAACTTATCAAATTATAATATCTGCCCATTGCAAGGACGACACAAAGATGTACATTTGTTGATAGAAGGCACATAGGATTTACATTATTTACTTATTGTATTAAGATGTTATGAACTCAGTCATCTATATGTAAATAATAATTAGTGACGAGAAATTGAAATACTTTGCATAAAGACCGAAGGAAAGAATCTATCTCGTTGAAGCATGGAAGGAGAAGACTTTGATGAAACTCGAAATTCTAAACATCAGTTTTTGTATAACAAGATGAACTTTTTTTAAAAAAAATGTTCATGCTCTTTTTATTTTTCCCCTAAACTTTATTCTCCAATACCTCTTTTTTTCTTTCTTTTCTATTTTTTGTTTTTATGTTTTAATATTCTATATATTGTTTTATTATTGGATTATATCCCTGTACAATAGGAAATGCTATTGTTATTTTCATTGCTTTTGGTATAAATTTAATAAAATTTAACATTGTAAGATTAAAAAAAAAAAACACACACACAGCCAGGGTGACAACTACCTTTTTAACCACAAAGAGGTCCTGTGGTTCAACAGTGGAACCGACACTTTACGTGGAAGGAGGACTCTGTTTAAAGCATCTATTTTGAAAGACAGGGGAAGTGCCTTTGCCTGAAATCTTGGAGAGTTGCTGTCAGTCAGAATACGAAATACTGGGTTACGTTGACAAGTGGTCTGACGCAGTATAAAACAGCTTCAGAATGCCTATAGCCTCTTCATTGATTTGCCCTAAATTGTGATCCTTCTTACCCACTTACTGTGGACACTGAACCTGATGAGAAATGGAGGCCACCCCTTTGGGGACCCATAACAGTGGACCAGGGGCGGAGCGAGGGGGAACTGTGCCTGGGGCATGCCTGTGTCCTCTGCCCCGGCCATCCCCCTGCTCTGCAATGCCCCTGCCATGCCCCCACACTAGCTCGCCCCGGGGCATCATGCTCTACCCTGCCCCCTTGGCACTATGCTACTGCACTGGATCCCTTAAACCAAACATCACTATACTTGGGTGCTCTTATCAGGAGAGTCTTCTAAAGCCACGCGGCAAGTTTGGGTGTCTCTACCTTGAAAACTGTGCCCCCTACAGATGGAAAACAGCAAACCTCCTAAAATTCCCCCCTAGGCTCTAACAGAGCCAATGGAGCTTTTCTGCCAGACCTACAATTGAGGGCTGCAACAATGTCCAATTTAGAAGAAGAGTTTGGATTTATATCCCCCCTTTCTCTCCTGTAGGAGACTCAAAGGGGCTTACAATCTCCTTGCCCTTCCCCCCTCACAACAAGCACCCTGTGAGGTGGGTGGGGCTGAGAGAGCTCAGAGAAGCTGTGACTAGCCCAAGGTGACCCAGCTGGCATGTGTTGGAGTGCACAGGCTAATCTGAATTCCCCAGATAAGCCTCCACAGCTCAGGCGGCAGAGCTGGGAATCAAACCCGGTTCCTCCAGATTAGATACGCGAGCTCTTAACCTCCTATGCTACTGCTGCTCTTAACCTCCTATGCCACTTAGCTGGCCTACCTTTCCTCTTCCCTGTTTTTCGCTTCCTTTCCCCTTTCCTGTGTATTATTTTCCTTTCCCCATCCTTTCCTTTCCCTTCCCTACTTTTACCAGGGCAATCCACTCATATTTTTTTAGCCCCAGTGATGTGCCAGGAGCTGTACTTAACAGAATGTACAAATGGACTGGTGCATACAACTGGCAAATAAAGGCATTTGTTCAGGGCACCAGAGTTGGGAAGGGTACCAAAATAGTTAGAGGGCAGAAGGCAGCCTCACAAATCCAGAGGGCAGGGCAGAAAGGGAACCAAAGCAGCATTTCACCTATGTATGTCTACCATGCCTACTCAAAAGTAACTCCCACAGTGTTCCTAAGTGAGCATAAATAAAATTGCAGCCCTTGGAATGAGATGATTGACAGTCCATTATGTTTGAGTGGGGGGGGGCACCAACGGCATCATTCGCCAAGGGTCCCCAGATCCATTGACCAGGTTTTGCATCCAAGGGACCCCATCCTTGCCCCAGAAAATCCATAAATTTATTTATTTATTTGTTTGTTTGATTTATAGGCCGCCTCACCCCCGAAGGGCTTGAGGCAGCTCACAATATAGCTGTTCTCAATGACAGCTAGGGTTGGTAAATGGGAAAAAAATTCGGCCCCGGTTCAGATTCGGGTCCAGTTCGGATGTATGGGGTCGGATCCCCCCATATCTGAGCCTGCCAGGCTCGGATACACCCGAATTTCCGAGATTCTCGGGTTCGTTTTTATTTTTTTGCTGTTTTTCCCTGTTTTGGCCTGCAGGGGGCGCATTTTTTAAGATATTGGCATGAAAATTTCAGGGTATCTTCAGAATACTGTTCTGATTATGCACCCCAAGTTTGGTGCAGTTTGGGTCAGGGGGGCCCAAGTTATGGACCCTCAAAGATAGGCCCACATATTCCATTGTTGTCAATGGAAGCCAATGGAATATAGGGGCTATCTTTGAGGATCCATAACATGGGCCCTCTGAACTAAACTGTACCAAACTTAGTGCATGATCAGAACAGTATTCTGAAGATACCCTACAATTTTCATGTTGATAGCCTTTTAGGTCAATGCGCCCCCTACAGGCACCCCAGGATTTTTGCCTAAGATTCTGTGGTTTGCATTGAATTTTTCAATTGCTTTCAATGGGGAATTCCTGGGGTGCCTGCAGAGGGCGCATTTTTAAAGGTATCATCACCAAACTTTCAGGGTGTCTCCCAGACGCTATTCTGATCATACACCCCATGTTTGGTGCAGTTTGGTTCAGGGGGGCCCAAGTTATGGACCCACAAACAGGTGGTCCATTATCACCCAATGTCGAGGAGGGGGATGAAAAACGCAAACCATTTTTTTTAAAGCCTTCGACAATACATTTTTTTAAAGCTAGAGACACCAAAATTTCAGGGTATCATCTGGAGACTTTCATGATCATACCCCCCCTAGGTTTGGTGCAGTTTGGTTGAGGGGCCAAAGGATCCTTGAGGAACCTTGCTTTTTAAACAGATTTTTGTGCTACTGTGTGATGTTTGTGTGATTTTGGGGTGACCAAGAAAAAATCATTAGGATCGGTGCGGATCCATTCTTTTTGATCATGTTTTTGGGGCACTGTTGGGCCATGAAGCATGGGATGTGTGCCTCCTTTGTGCAGACATGTGTTTAAGAACTTGTACCATGATGTGGTGAGTGATTTTTGGGTGACTAAGTGAAAAAAAACCATGTGGATCCCTTTTGAGGATCCATGCTTTTTAACCATGTTTTGGGGCACTGTTGGGCCATGAAGCATGGGATGTGTGACTGCTTTGTTCAGGACATGTGTCTAAGGACTTGTGCCATGTTGGTGGTGGTGATTTTGGTGACCAAGTTGAAAACCATGCGGATCCTCCTTTGAGGGATCCATGGCACTTTTAACCATGTTTTTATGCACTGTGGTAAGAAACTCCCAGGCAGGTTGGAATTCACACAAATTCTATTAAAAGTTTTTAGTTAGTTGTTCAGTTAAAGTGAAGGATTGATTTTTCAGTTAAAGTAAGCTATTGTTTTGCCACATTTCTAACATTGGGGATGTGTGGATTCTCTGCTTTGTTTCTTTTTTCCCCCAGCACTTTTTTTTCTTCCAGCCTTACTGTGCTGTCCTGCCTCTCCACTGGAGTGGAGAAGCCTGTGAACAGTGGGCTTTTCCCACCCCCTTCCATCCCCCCCATGCCGCTGCTTAACTCTCAGCCTACGCGGCATCCTTTAGGCGGCTGGGCCCAGGGCGTGCTTCCCACACGACACCCCAGCTCTGTCGCTGGAGTCAGTCAAAAGGCTGCCGCCTCGAAGAGCGCCTGGGATGCCGCTGGCCACTGAGGGGCACGATTTTAGCGGACAGCGGTGGGCGACCGGCGCTTTGCACGCCCCTGCCGTGGGAGGGGAAAGAGGAACCCCGTGACTACTCTCCTCAAGTGGCAGCTGGGCTTACGGGTAAGTGGGGGAGGCCCAGCTGCAGCGGCAGAGGCGGCCAAGGTGGGCCACCCCCCCGCCGTGGGATGGAGAGGAGGAACCCCGCCAGCTACTCTCCCCAAGTAGCTGAGCCACGGATAGGAGTGGGGGAAAGGCCCAGTTGCAGTGGCGGTGGCGGCTGGGCGCTGCGGCCGCCTACTGCCGGGGAGGAGGAGGAACCCCGCCACTCCCCGGGCAGCACGGGGCTTACGGCAAGTGGGGAAAGGCTCCATGGGCAGCTGGGCGGTAACTGCGCTTGGGTGGGCCGCCTCTGCCGTTGAGGAGGGAGGGAACCCCGCCACTCTCCCTCAAGCAGCGCCGGGCTTCACGGGTAAGGGGGGAGAAGGCTCACGGGTAGCCCGGCGTGGGCGGCCGACTGTAGCTTCGTGGCAGCCGCCGCCGGGAGGGAGGGAGGAACCCCTCGCCACTCTGCTCAGCGCTGGGCCACGGGGCTGGCAATGGGGGGGGAAGGGCCCAGCTGGCAGCGAGGGGCCATCGCTGCCAGGCCGCCCCGCCGTGGGGAGGAAGGGAACCCCGCTGCTACTCTCCCTGCGGTAGCCGCTGGGCTTCACGGTGGCAGGGGGAAAGGCCCAGCGGCAGCGGGGGGGGCGGGCTGGCGGCCAGTCACTTCCCCTGCCGTGGAGAGGGAGGAGACCCCGGGCTTACTCTCCTCAAATGGCAGCGCTGGGCTTCTTTACGGTAAGTGGGAAAGGTGCGTCTGAAGGGCAGCGGGCGGCTGACTGGCTGTGGGCCGCCCTACCGCCGAGGAGGAGGAGGAACAGCGCTACTCTCCCCGCCCGGCAGCTGGGCTTACGGGCACCAAGTGGGGAAAGGCTCCAGCGGCGGCTTGCAGCCAAGGCGGCTGCTGTGGCCGCCCTGCCGTGGGGAGGTGGAGATGAACCCCGCGCTACTCTTCCCCGGCAGCTGGCTTACGTAAGTGGGGGAAAGGCCCAGTGACTTACTGTGGGTAAGTGGGAGATGCTGCTTTGGGTGAGGAAACTTTGTGGGGGGACCATTCTGTGGGCTTTTTTTATTTTTAGGTTTGAAGCTCCACTGCCGTCCAATCGCCACTTGCCAGGAAGCTGCATGGGGAGTTCGGGTCTGGGGGGTTTCGCTGGGTTGGGTGGGAAATGAGGCTGGGTGGGGTGGGTTGCAGGGACTTGCGTGGGACGGGGTAGGGTGGGGGAGCGGCGCTTTGCGGGCGGAG